>NW_016816717.1:331669-355090 GCF_001698545.2 Rhinopithecus bieti
CATAATGGTTGAACTAGTTTTTCTTTGCATGTTTGTTTCAGCAATCACTTTAGGAGAAAAGGTGGGTACAAGGAGAACATTATAAAATATATTAGTCCTTTCTCCTGCCTTAGTTGAGTATGTATTAATTAAATAAATACTTATTGATCATCTTTGTGCTAGTCAATGTGAATTAAGAACTATATGTTTTTGCCCCCCACAAAAGCTCACTATTTAGCAGTAAGAGATAGGCATATAAATGCAATTATGTAGTATATTAGTCAGAATAGGTTAAATGCTATAACAAACAGAGTTATTTTCAGTGTTTTAACACAACAAAGATTTATTATTTGGTTACATCACCAACGACTGGGGATACACAGAGAGGATATGGTGGGGTTTCTGCTTCACATAGTCAACTAGGGACCCAGGCTTCTTCCGGAGTGATTCTGCCATCTTTTGGGGCCTCAGAGAGCTCCACCAGATTTTCTTTATCTGTTCAGCAGGCAAGGGAGGTTTCATGGTCCAGGCCTGCAAGAACCATTTTTACATGTCCTGTTGGTCAAAATTCAGACGTATGACTATATCAAACTTCTGACAGGCTGGAAAATATAGTTTAGAATTTTCAATTTATCTTTTGCCAGTGAAATATAGACTACTAGGCATTTCAAGTTCCTCTGCATTCTAGCTTCATTGTATCTTTCCAACTATATATCCCATTTCTTCCTTCACATGATCTGGTCAAATAATTATTCCTTGTTCCCTGAGCTAGTTTTCTACATCCCCATCCTTAGTTTGTTTTTATGAAAGGCTCCACCTCTTCTATGAAACCTCCATTATAGGAATAGTACAAATTAACTTAGTCATCACTCAAACATGAAAATAAATTTTTTTTTTTTTTTTTGTAATTGATCAATACTTCCTCACAAGTTCTGTGCTTCCCAACATAAGAGTAAAAAGAAAAAAAATAAAACTAAGCACAACTTCCAACATAAGAGTAGGAAAAAAACTAGTTCCTATGAGTTTCAAAATGCAGCTCAATTTAATACATTAAACATCCTTAAAGCCCTTTGAACTGGATCAAAACATCTTTAGAGGTGTTGTTTAATGTGTAATACACAGTCATGTATTTAACATTTCAGTCAATGACTGATGGTATATATGATGGTTGTCCCATAGGATTACAATGAACTGGAAAATTCCTATCACTGAGTGGTGGTGCAGCCATTATAAGTCATTGCACAATGCATTACTTACATGTTTGTGGTGATGTTGGTGTGAACAAACCTATTGCACTGCCATTTGTATAAAAGTCTAGCACATACAGTTTTGTACAGTACATAATACTTGATAATAAGAAACAACTGTTACTGATTTATTATTCACTATACTATAAATATTATTATTTGCCTTCTATTTAGAAAAGAAAAAAGTTAACTGTAAAACAGCCTTAGACTAGTCCTTCAGGAGGTATTCCAGAAGAAGGCGTTGTTGTCATAGGAGAGGACAGCATCATGCATTGCCCCTGAAGACATTCCACTGGGACAAGATGTGGAGGTATAAGATAGTGATATTGATGATCCTGACCCTGTGTAGGCCTAGGCTAATGTGTGTTTGTCTTCATTTTTAACAAAAAAAAGCTCATAAAGTAAAAAAAAAATCTTAAAACAGAAAAAAGTTATAGAATACAGATACAAAGAAAAAATATTTTAGTAGAGTTGTACATTTTGTGTTCAAAGTTGTGTCATTAGAAGATTCAAAAGTTTTAAAATTAAAAAATTTATAAAGTGAAAAAGTTACAGTAAGCTAAAGTTAATTTACTGTTGAAGAAACATATTTTTTATAAATGTAATGTGGCCTAAGTGTACAATGTATATAAAAACTACAATAGTGTACAGTCACAGGCCTTCACATTCACTCACCACTTACTCACTGACTCACCCAGAACAACTTCCAGTCCTGCAAGCTCCATTCATGTTAAGTGCCCTATGGAGGTATACCATTTTTTATCCTATATACTATATTTTTACTGTGCCTTTTCTCTGTTTAGATACACAAATACTTACCACTGTGTTATAATCACCTACAGTATGTAGTACAGTAACCTGCTATACACATTTGTAGCCTAGGAGCAACAGGCTGTATCATATAGCTTGGGCATGTAGTAAATTATAGCATCTAGGTTTGTGTCAGTGTTTTTTTTTATTATTATACTATAAATATCATTATTTTAGAGTATGTGCCTTCTATTTAGAAAAGAAAAAAGTCAACTGTAAAACAGCCTCAGACTCGTCCTTTGGGAGGTATTCCAGAAGAAGGCATTGTTATCATAGGAAAGGACAGCAGGCTTGTGTTAAGTGTGCTCTATGATGTTCAAACAATAACAAAATTGCCTAATGATGCATTTCTCAGAATGTATTCCCATTGTGATGTGACACATGATTGTATACCTGTTTCTATATTTTTATCTATCTTCTCTATCTGAAAGGTATAAATAGAACAAACAGCTATGAACCTAGTACTCAGCTTAAGCAATAAAACATTATTAGTGCAGCTGAATCCTCTTATACCTCCCAGTCACATCTCCCTTTATATTGAGTATTTTATACATAACCTTTCAGATTCTCTCTCCCTCACACGTCTCCTGGACCCTTGGCCTTTCCATGTGAGCTGCCAGTGCCACTGCAGTATACTCCGGGCAGAGGTTTCACTGCCTGAGTTCCAGCAGGCAAGCACTAGAAATCTCTGGATCTTCTTACTACTTCCAGATTTGAATGAAGCATCATGCTACAAAGCACTGGAGATGCCTTCCATGGCAGTTGTGCAAAGGCCAGGTGAGAGAACCTAGAAGCATGGGAAAATTAGTTTCCTGACAGTAAATTATGACCGATGAGAGCAAAAAGACTGGAAGAATACAAAACAATCATTTCCTCTCCCTTCCTTTCTCTAATGGACTGTTCTGAGGATAGTTCTTTGTGCTGCCTGTGCAGTTAACACATTGCTGTGCTTCTCTTCCTTATCCTTTCCTGTCTCATTTTGCCTTTCCTTCACTCTTGCTGCCTTCAGATCACATCTCCCAATATTTATCCCTATATTAGGCTCTGTTTTGGGGCCTGACCTAAGGTGCTCCCCACCACCCAGAGGTAATAATTATCATAAATTTTAGGTATAATATTTCATTTAATTTTGTATGCTTTTATATGTATATGCATAAATCCATAACAACATATAATATTCTTACATGCTCTCAAAATTTATATACATTTAAAACATAAGTATAATCTATATGTCTTTATCAAACTTGCATTTAAAATCTAATGTTATATTCATGAAAATTACTCATATTGAAAGATACCATTCTAGTCCATTTTCACTCCTGTAGTGTATTTCATAATTTATCTGTTTTCTTGTTGATGTACTTTTGAATTGTTTCCAATCTGCTGCTCCTATAAGTAATGCTGTAAAGAATACTCTTACACATGTTTTCTTGTGCAAATGTGACAGAATTTCTCATGGAATTGCTAGGCCACAGGGCACATGCATATTCAACTTTATTAGGTATTGCTGCATTGCTCTGCAGTCTGTATAATGCCCACCTGCAATACATGAACGTTCTCATTGTATCCTTGCTAACATTTCATATTGTCAGGTTTAAGCATTCATCATTCTGATAGTCATGATATAATGTGTCACCTTTGTTTAATCTGCCATTGTTGAAGTTCAATATCGTTTCAAGAGTTTACTGCTATTTGGATTTCCTCTTCCTTCATCCATTTTCAATTGGATTGCTTTCTTATTGATTGACAGGAGTTCTTTCTGTGTTCCACATGCCTGTTAGTCCCAGTTTGAGGCTTGTAGTTTCCATCTGTTTATGGTGTCTTTTCATTCAGAAAATTTCTAATTTAGCCAGATTTTATTGGAAGCAATTGATGAATATATTTAATGAATTTTACTATTGTATTGCTTAAGAAATTCTAACAATACAAAGACAGTGTCCTATATTAACTATTTTCTACATATTTTACAGATTTTCTTTTCACGTTTAGGCCTTTAATTCACCTGAAATTGGTTTTTGTGGAGGGTGTGAAATAGGAATTTTATTGGATTATTTTCATATAGATAAATAATTGCCCTAGTACCATGTATTGAATAGCCTGTTTTTTCCTTGCTGACCTGTGTACTGTCTTTGCTTTCACATATGTTCCATATATATATACACATATATATATATATACACACACATCTAAGTCTGTTTCTGGTTTTCCTGTTGTGATCCATTGGACTACTTATTTTTCCCTGTAATAATACAAACTGTCTGTATTATAAGTCTGGTATCTCGTAGATAGAAATGTCTTACTTTGTTCTCTTTTTGCAAAATAATCCTGGAAGTTTTGGCCTTTTGCTTTTTTATCAGAATTTTAAGTAAACTTATAAAAGTTCCATGAAAAAAACTTTTTTCCATGAAAAGTTTTATATGAATCGCATTTGTTTATTATTTTATTAGAATTAAATTTCTCTTTGATTCATCTCAGACTTTATTACAAAGTAGTTGCTCAGTAAATACTCATTAACTAAATGAAAGAAGGATAACAATTCTAAGTTTCAGGACAGTGTGCCCACCATAAGCTTTAACTATGCTTAGAATTGCAAACTAATTTTAAATTACGCAAAATAAAATTTAAAATTAACTGTTCATCATGTAATGAAATCAGAAGATCTTAATTTTTTCTAAGGGTATTGAACTTATTCATATATTTAAATATAACATATGTAACATATAACATATGTAAAGTCCCTAGCACATCTGTTATTATTGTTATACATGGTAACTATTCATGGCATAGTTGACTACACCCTAATTCCCTTTTGATATGCCATTGTTCTATTTTAATAGCCAAGATCATTAAATGCCTATGTGTGATTTTTTAATAGGCTAGGGAAACAAATATAACTTTTTATTGCTTTAAAATACTATACATTTTCAAAAAATGTATTACTTACTACCTTTTTAATCCATTGATTTGAAATGCTAGTAGCCTCTCATCAAACTATAACTACTAGTCATGTATGGCTATTTGCTTGCTGAAGTTTAACAGTAGCAGTAGCAGACATAAATCTAAAAGTTACTTTTATGAAACTTAAGATAATCTTTTAAATACCTAATAAAAATACAGATTTCTGCTTCTGTGCTTTTTCTAAGAGATAAATGGACTACCAGTGTGAGCCAATGTGACACGAAGGATTTTCTAAGGCAAGGAAGCAAATACTGACTAGTATCTTTACCTACATAAGCATATCCTAATTGAATGACATAATCCAGGGTTGGAAGTTGCCTTGGTAAGATTTATTACTATTTCCTTCCTCTCTCCCCATTTCACTTCCCCAATAATGTCTCTGTTCCTCATTATGAAAAATAAAGTTCATGTCTGAAAGGCAGTTTTCAAATCCACATGGGTATGCTTTACAAACTGAGATGGAGAAATTGACATGGTCTATTAAATTGATGGGCTCATAAATACCCCACTCTTTCCCTGAACCTGTAGACAGAAGTGAAAGGTAAAGGGATTCAGATAGTTCAATGTGATACAGTCACATTACAAGTGATGAGACAGATGTAAGTCAACCCCAAACTCTTGCCAGGAGATGGTAAATCTAGTGAAGGGGTTGGTGGGGGAGAAACAACCCTCACTTCAACTTCTAACCTTATTTTACTTCCATTGACTGAAACTGCCCCAGATCTTGTACCCAAAGGACATGTAGAGCTCCTACACTCTGAAGCAAGCAGTTTGGTGTTGTAATAAACTGGCAGAATATAGCTCTGAAGTGAATATCACTCATGAAACTGTCTTGAACACTGGAAACAAATGTAATTAATAATTTGAGTTCTCTCCTGCCGGGCTTCAGCTTAGAAATAACAGAAAATTGCCAAACCTAGGGAGCAAGCTCATTCTTGGTGTCTTTATAGCCCAGAAATTAATTGCACACCCTTCTGCTCCACCAGAGTGAAGGGAGGAGTGTGAACCCTGGAGTCGGGCAGGTTTGGGTGGATACCAGTTCTCTGTTACTTACTAGCCATATCCTCAAACTAGTAAGTAACAAGCCATGACAAGTTCACATAAACTCAGTTCCTCTCTCTAATAATAATACTTACCAATCAGGTTGATATAAAAATAAAATAAATGAAGTAGCTCCAGCTAAAAAAGGTCCCCATTCCCCAGATTTATCACTATTGACCCTCAAATTGCCTAAAATTCCTACAAGGCTCATGATTATGGGATAAGGCAGAGGTGATACATTAAAAATGAAAATGTATGGGGTGGTGGTTGTTGGAGCGTATGACACTTTCAAATTAGTAACTTTGTCCTCATTTTCTTTTGCAAAATCGCGAGTCAGTTACTATGCACGGAATTTGTAGGCTAGAACACAGTATTAAAAAGTTTGGAATGTAAAAATACATTTAGAAGTAGAATATGAGGAACCACTGAAGCGGGAAGGCTGGGGTAGTACAGAAAGGTCACACTGAGATAGTACTTTGGTAATTAAATGTGAGAGTCCTCAGGATTAGAAGAGGGTAATAAAACAAAGTAGGAGTGGGGGTGGGGGTTGGGGAGTGACTGCACAGAAATGGTGCTAGGAAGGCAACGGGCCACCCTGCCAACTTGGCCAAATTTGGAGTCATCCTTCCTTCCCCTCTCTCACACAACTATAGCTAAATCATTAGCAAATTCTACTTCCAAACTTTATCCAGGATCCAATAAATTCAATCACCTCCAAAGATACTCTAGTCTTATTCTCATGTCCTTATTATCACAATGGCCTCCTCCTCATGCTCTGCTTACCCTTCCCTCCTACTGCCTGTTCTCTGCAGAGTAGCCAGAGTCAGCCTTTTGTTTTATTTTTCCCAGTTTATTAAGATATAATTGGCAAAAGTTGGATATACATAAGATATACAATGTCATGTTTTGGTATACAAATATATTGTAAAATCATTACTACTATCAAGCTAATTAACATATCAATTGACTTGCATAGTTACCTTTTTTGTGATGAGAACATTCAAGATTTACTATCTTAGCAAATGTCAAGTAATGCAATACAGTATTATTAACTATAGTTACTATGTTGTAGACCAGATATCTAGAAATTATTCATGCTGCATAACTGAAATTTGTGCCATTTGACCAACATCTTTTCATTTCTCTTCCCCACTTCCCCCACCCACCACCAGCTGCTGGCTACCACCATTCTACTCGATGCTTCCATGAGTTTGATTCTTTTAGATTCCACATTTCAGTGAGATCATGTAATATTTATCTTTCTGTGCCTGGCTTATCTTAAAGTGTCCTTGTCTGGCTTTGATATTGAGGTAATGCTGGACTCATAAAGTGAGTTTGGAAGCATTGCCTCCTCTTCAAATTTTTAGAATCGTTTGAGAAAAACAGTAATTCCTCTTTAAATGTTTGGTGGAGCTCAAGAGAGAAGCCATCAGATCCTGGGCTTTTCTTTATTGGGAGGCTTTTAATCACTGATTCAATTTCCTTACTCATTATTAGTCTGCTCAGATTCTCTATTTCTTCATGATTCAGTCTTGGTAGGTTGTATGTTTCTAGGAATTTATCTATTTCTTCAAAGTTATCCAATATGTTGGCATGTTCATAGTATTCTCTTGTGATTGTTGTATTTCTGTGGTATCATACTGTCTTCTCTTTCATTCATAATTTTATTTAGTTGGGTCTTTTCTCTCTTTTTTTTCTGGATGATCTGCCTAAGATTTATCAATTTTGCTGATCTTTTCAAAACCAATTTTAGTTTCATTGATTTTTTTTCTAGGCTCTCTTTCACTTAATTCTGCTCTAATCTTTACTATTTCCTTTCTTCTGCTAAGTTGTTCTTCTTTTTCTAGTTCCTTGAGAGATAAACTTAGATTGTTTATTTGAGCTCTTTCTTTTTTCTTAATGTAGGCATTTATCACTATAAAATTCCTTTTTAAATTTGTTTTTGCTATACCCATAATTTTGGTATGTTTTGTTTCCATTTTCATTTGTCTCAAGATGTTTTTCTTTCTCTTTTGATTTCAGGAGCATGTTGGTTAATTTTCACATGTTTATGAATTTTCCAATTTTACTCTTGTTATTGACTTCTAGTTTCATACTATTATAGTTGGAAAAGATACTTGATATGATCTCAATCTTCTTATATTTGTTAATACTTGTTTGGTGACCTAACATATGATCTATCCTAGAAAATGTTACATGTGCACTTCAGAAGAAAGTATATTATTTTGCTGTTGGATGAAATGTTCTATATATGTCTGTTAGATCCATTGGATCTATAGTATTGTTCAAGTCTACCATTTCTTTATTAATTTTCTGTCTGGATGATCTATCCTTTGTGAAGCAGGGTATTGATATACCCTACCATGTTTGTATTGCTGTCTATGTCTCCACTTAGCTTTGTTAATATTTGCTTTATATCTTCCGATGCTAAAATGTTGGGTGCATATATACTTATAACCATTATATTCTCTTGATGAACTGACATTTTTAAATTGTATAATAACTTTCTTGTCTTATGACAGTGTTTTCCTTAAAGTCTATCTTTTCTGATATAAATATAGCTACCCCTGCTATCTTTTAGATATCATTTGCATGGAATATCTTTTTCCATATCTTCACTTTCATACTATCTATGTCCTTAATGCTAAAGTGAGTCTCTTGTAGAAAGTATATAGTTGGATGTTGGTTTTATAATCCATTCAGCCACTCTACCTTTTGATCAGAGAATTTAATCAGTTTACATTTAAACTAATTATTGATATGCAAGTATTTACTATTGTCATTTTAAAAGATGTTTTCTGACTCTTTTGTAGTTCTTTCTTTAACTTTTGTTTTAGGTTTGGGAGTACATGTGAAGGTTGGTTACACAGGTAAGCTCATGTCACAAGAATTTGTTGTACATATTATTTCATCACCCAAGAATTAAGCACAGTACCCAATAGTTATCTTTTCCACTCCTCTCCCTTCTCCCACCCTTCACCCTCAATTAGACCCTATTGTCTGTTGTTTTCTTCTTTGTGTTCATAAATTCTCATCTTTTAGCTCCCATTTGTAAGTGAGAACATGTGGTATTTGGTTTTCTATTCCTGTGTTAGTTTGCTGAGGATAATAACCTCTAACTCCATCCATGTTCCCACAAAAGACATAATCTCATTTTTTCATGGCTGCATAGTATTCCATGGTGTCTGTGTACCAAAATTTCTTTATCCAGTCTGTCATTAATAGGCATTTAGGTTGATTCCATGTCTTTGCTATTGTGAATAGTGCTACAGTGAATATTCACATGCATGTGTCTTTATGGTAGAATGGTTTATATTACTCTGGGCATACATCCAGTAATGGGATTGCTGGGTTGAATGGTAGTTCTGCTTTTAGCTCATTGAGTAATCATCATACTGCTTTCCACAATGGTTGAACTAATTTACACTCCCAACAGCAGTGTATAAGAGCTCCCTTTTCTCTGCAACCTCACTAGCATCTGTTATTTTTGACTTTTTAATAATAGTCATTCTGACTGGTGTGAGATGATATCTCACTGTGGTTTTGATTTGCATTGCTCTAATAATCACTGATATTGAGCTTTTTTTTCCATATGCTTCTTGGCCACATGTATGCCTTCTTTTGAAAAGTGTCTGTTCATTTCCTCTGCCCCCTTTAATGGGATTGGTTATTTTCTCTTGTAAATTCATTTAAGTTCCTTATAGATGTTGATATTAGACCTTATAGATCTGAATATTAGATGCATAGTTTGCAAATATTTTCTTTCATTCTGTAGGTTGTCTGTTTACTATGTTCACAGTTTCTTTTGCTGCGCAGAAGCTCTTAAGTTTAATAAGATTCCACGTGTCAATTTTTGCTTTGTTGTGATTGCTTTTGGTGTCTTTGTCATGAAATCTTTGCCTGTTCCTATGTCCAGGATAGTATTGCTGAAGTTGTCTTCCAGAGCTTTTATAGTTTGGGGTTTACATTTAAGTCTTTAGTTCATCTTGAGTTGATTTTTGTGTATGGTGTAAGGAAGGGGTCCAGCTTCTTCTGCATATGGCTAGCCGGTTATCTCAGCACCATTTATTGAATAGTGAGTCTTTTCCCATTGCTTGTTTTTGTCAACTTTGTCAAAGATCAGGTGGTTGTAGGTGTGCAGCCTTATTTCTGGGCATTCTCTTATGTTCCATTAATCTATGTGCCTGTTTTTATACTAGTACCATGCTGTTTTGGTGACTGCAGCCCTGTAGTATAGTTTGAAATCAGATAACATGATGCCTCCAGCTTTGTTATTTTTGCTTAGGATTGCCTTGGCTAGTTGGGCTCTTTTCTTTATTCCTCTCTTCCTCTCCTCTTTTGTGATTGGATTTTTTTTTTTTTTTTTTTTTTTTTTTTTTTTTTTTTTTTTTTTTTTTTTTTTTTTTTTTGGCAGTGGTGTGCTTTGACTTCTTTATCATTTCCTTTTGGGTATCTGCTACAGGATTTTTTCTTTGTGATTATAATGAGACTTACATAAATTATCTTATAGTTATAACAGACTATTTTAGATTATAAGCAACTCAACATACAAAAACTCTGTATTTTAAGTTCTCCTTACCTTACATATTACTAATATTACAAATTACATCTTTCTATATTGTGTATTCCTTGACACATTATTGTAGCTATAGTTATTTTAAATAATTTTGTCTTTTAACTTTATGCTAGAGTTAAAAGTGATTTTCACACAATTGTTACAGTATTAGAGTATTGTGAATTTGACTATCTCTCAACTTCCCAGTGAGTTTTATACTGTTACATGTTGTTAGCATTTTTCATTACAACTTGAAGGATTTACAAAGCATTTCTTGTAAGGCAGATCTAGTGGTGATAACTTCCCTCATTTTCTGTTTGTCTTGGACAGTCTCTATCGCTACTTCATTTCTGAAGGACAGTTTTGCTGAGTATAGTATTGTTGGTTGCCAAGATATTTTCTTTCAGCACTTGATTATCCTACTGTCTCCTGGCATGCAAGTTTTCTTCTGAGATATCTACCTATAGTTTTGTAGTGGTTCTGTTGTAAGCGATGAGTTGCTTTTCTCTTACTGCTTTCAAAATTCTTTTTTTAAAAGAATTTTATAACAATGTGTTTCAATCAAGATCTCATTATGTTTAATCTATTGGGATTCATTGAGCTTCTTGGATACAGATGTTCATTTCCTTTTCTAGATTTGAAAATGCTTCTGTCATTGTTTCTTCACATAAGCTTTCTGCTTCTTTCTCTTTCTCTTTTCCTTTTGGTAATGCAAAAAAGGCATATATTCATTTGTTTGATGGTGTCCCAAGTTCCATAGGCTTTCTTCACTTTTTATCTTTTTATTCTTCTGCCTGGCTAATTTTTAAAAACACATCTTTGTGTGCCTTGATTCTTCTGTCTGATGAAGTCTGCTGCTGAAGGTTTCTATGGAATTTTTCAGTACAGTCATTGTGTTCTTCAGCTCCAAATTTCTATTTGGTTTTTGTTTGGTTTTGTTTCTCTTTATTGAACTTGTCATTGTGTTTATGTATTGTTTTTCTGATACCGTTTAGTTGTCTATGTTCTCTTGTAGCTTACTAAACTTCTTTAAGATAATTATTTTGAAGTCTTTGTCAGGAAGTTTATAGGTCTCCATTTCTGAGGGTCAGTTATTGGTACTTTATTTTGTTCCTTTGGTGGTGTCATATTTCCCTGATTATTTGTGATCCTTGTGGATTTGCAGTAGTGTCTGCATTTGAACAAGTGGGCATCTTTTCCAGTCTTTATAGACTGACATCTCCAGTGAAAGTCCTTTACCAGTCAGCTTGTCCAGAGACTGAGCAGAGTAGCCAGCAGGGTATGCAGGCAGGCTTGTTGTGAAAGTCTCCAGGTCAACTAGCATAGTGCCTGGGTCAGTGGGTAGGTGATCCCAATACCTGGGTCCACAGGGACTGGCCTGGTACCTGGATCCATAGAGCTTAGGACCCCAGGGGCCAGCCTGGAAGCTGTCTGTGAGGTCAGCCTGGTGATGGGGCAGGCCTGGAGGCTAGGTTCACAGGTGACATCCTGGATCCTTGAACTGTGAGGGCTGGCCTAAAGCCTGGGTCTTCAGGGGGTAGACTGTCTCTGGAGGAAACCCAGAGCCTGAGTTCACTTGGGTGGGACTGATGCTGGTGTCCGCAGTGGGCCAGACTGGTACTAGGGGGACCTGGAGCCTGTGGTCATAAGAGCTGTCCTAGTGCTGAGGTGGGCCTAGAAGCTAGATCTTCAGGGACTAGTCTAGAGCCTAGGGCTACAGGAGCCAACCTGATGTTGGGGTGGACCTGGAACCTGAGACCATGATGACTGGCCTGGCACTGTAGTGGGCTTGGAAGCTGGGTCCATGGGGGCTAGCCTTGGTCAGAGTGAGCCTTTTAACACACAATGTTAGATTATATCACCCCTTGCTTACAACTCTCTAATAATTCCCCATCTCTCCCTTTCTCTGTCTCTCTGTCTCTCTGTCTGTCTCTCTCTCTTTTTCTCACACACACACACACACACATGCACACACACACACAACAATCCCAAGTCCTTCCCTCAGTCTGCTTACCTGGCCCACAGGATCTAGCCCTTTGACCTTTCCTTTGTTCACTGTGTCCAGTTGCACTTATCTTCTTCCTATAACTTGAACATTCACCACCCTCGGTATGTTTGTACAGTTTCTTCTTTTTCTCTGGAATTTTCTACTTCCAGAAGTCTATAATTCATTCCCTTACTTTATTCTAGTTTGAATGCAAATATCACCTTCTCATGGAGGCCTTTCTGAACTTCCCTGTCTAAAATAGGACCGTGTACCCCATCATCCTCTATCCTCTGATACTGATCCTGTATTTGACCACTCTGTCCAATGACAGGATTCTGGATTTGCACAGCCATAAAACAACCTCATAGAAACATAAGCTTCTGTGCATGGAATCTGAAGCCCTTTCTTTGAGCCTTACCCTAATCTACCCTCAGAGCCAGAAACCGGGTTTCATGGCCTTCAGATGACCCTTCTCTGAAATCTATCCAGCAAAGCAGGATGCCAGGGGCATGGCCAGTTGTGAGAGCCTGGATAGTACACAAGTGACCAAGGACACATATCTTTTGCAATTTGTCTATTTCACCCTCACAGAAACTATTTGCCAGGAGGCCTAACAGAGAACACCTTGAAAATACTTACTTTAGTATACTGTTAAACAATCTCAGAAAAAAAATTAAAATACATTTATCTTACTGAGCCAAATTTCCCCATGGAAAATAGCAAGATGATTTTCTCCTTATAGCTGTGGTATCAGCTGCAGAGAAATCCCGATGACAAGTGAGTCTCAATGATGGCTGGTTGCCATTGAGTCAGCCAGAACATCTATAAGCATAATGAATTCTGCAGTATGCTACCCTTATTTCCCCTGAAGAATAGATGCACTCATTCCTCCAGTGCTAGGGGATGTCTATGTAGTTCACTGCTGTATCCACAGTGGCTGGGACAGTACTAGACATATGGTAGGTGTTCAATAAATGCACTGGATGAAAAATGAATATCCTGTTCATTTATTAGTCTTCTCTACACAATACCAGAAGCTATATGAGACAGCTATTGATGCACAAGTACAAAAGCTCTTCTTCAAGGAACTGGCCAGGGCCCAAACTACAAGATCTGGGGAAAGGCTTTTTTCTATTGTTTGTGTTTATAATGCTGGTTGTGAGGGTTGGTAGAGATTGTGGGGTGTATAATTTGTGAATAGAAAATAGCATGGGTGGGGTGGGAGTTTCTATTTGATGCCACACACAGTTGAAATGCAGTGTCTCCTTGAAGCAGTAAAACTGACTTCCCTGGTACAGTTCACGTAAGGAGAATGGAACTTACATAGCTTAGCCTTTCTAACTGGGACTTAGAGTAGAGCAATTTTTGGAGCACTACAGAAAGTTCTGACTGATATTGACTGCTGCCAGTCTAATAGAAGAATGGCTAAAAGCAAGATGGCTGTGTCTGTTCTCGATGCATACATTGGAAGTCCTGCAGGAGTAGAGGGTGTATGCTCTTGTATTGGCTCCTCTTCTCATCGGTACTACCACACTTGCAGGACCTTATGATAGTTACAGGGTGCTTGAACCTGCATGCATCCTCCCAGTTCACGTCCCAGGCAGTCTCCGCTGGAGAACCACCACATCATCAGAAGATGTTAAAGTCAGAAGGGACTTTAGGGCTTATCCCCTGCAGTTGTGTTTATGCTAGTTCCCTTGCTTTAGCCAGAACAGCTCTGCTTTTCATCTGTTTTCTTCATTTCACTTGAGAATGGCAATCTATTCCTGAATAAATTACAAACCAGCAAATATACAAGCTCTTTATATTACAGTCTTGGAAACCCAAGTCCAAAGATGTGTTGAGACAGACTTAAGTCCCAAGGCAGTTAGTGGCAGAATCAAACTATGACTATGGGTATTGTGTCATCAAACCTAGCTCTGTTTCTCCACTCCATGCATTACCACCTGTGCCAATCATTTGATGTGGCCATCTTTATTACTTAACTTTCTCCATATGTTAATATTGTTCTACCCACCAGTTTTTACAGGCCTTAAAGAGCAGAGCATGTCACACCTGTCTGTACACAAACCCCAACCCCACAGAGCCACAGCCTAGGGATTTACACCTCCTAGGTACTCAGGTGCTTTAGTGCTTGAATGGTCACAGCTGACTGCTCCTGGCTGACTACAACTTGAGAAGCACAGCCAGCTCCACCCTCTTTGCTTGACAAAGCTCTCACCTCCTTGAGTTCCAGAAATAAGCAGAACTCTGAGGAAAGTGGAAGAAGAAGAGTGTCTTTTTGTCTAATCCCATCACTCCTCTGCCCTCTGGTAGGCCACACTCCTCTAGGGTATTTTATCTGGTTCCTCAGAGCAGCACTACTGAAGCCATTCTGACTGTCCAGGGTTGGGGATAAGTAAAGATGTGATTGCTCCCAAACCAGCTCGGCCCAGTACACATGTGCTGTTTCGTCCCTACCTTCCCTCTACCACCTTCCCTTTTTTGGCAGGTGTGAGGAGGATTGTTAGTGGTGAAATACAGGAAGAAGGGATGTGTTAGTTAACCATTGCTGCATTAAAAAACGAATGCTTTTTTTCATATGTTTGTTGGCCGCATAAATATCTTCTTTTGAAAAGTGTCTGTTCATATCCTTCACCCACTTTTTGATGGGGTTGTTTGTTTTTTTCTTGTAAATTTGTTTAAGCTCCTTGTAGAATCTGGATATTAGCCCTTTGTCAGATGGATAGATTGCAAAAATGTTTTCCCATTCTGTAGGTTGCCTGTTCACTCTGATAGTTTCCTTTGCTGTGCAGAAGCTCTTTAAATTAATTTGATCCCATTTGTCAATTTTGGCTTTTGTTGCAATTGCTTTGGATGTTTTAGACATGAAGTCTTTGCCCATGCCTAGTCATCATCACTGGTCATCATCACTGGGCATTAGAGAAATGCAAATCAAAACCACAGTGAGGTACCATCTCACGCCAGTTAGAATGGCGATCATTAAAAAAGTCAGGAAACAACAGATGCTGGAGAGGATTTGGAGAAATAGGAATGCTTTCACACTGTTTGTGGGAGTGTAAATTAGTTCACACAGGAACAGAAAACCAAACACCGCATGTTCTCACTCATAAGTGGGAGTTGAACAATGAGAACACATGGACACTGGGAGGGGAACATCACACACTGGGGTCTGTTGAGGGGTGGGGGCAATGGGAGGGATAGCATTAGGAGAAATACCTAATATAGATGACGGGTTAATGGGTGCAGCAAACCACCATGGCACATGTATACCTATGTAACAAACCTGCACATTCTGCATATGTGTCCTAGAACTTAAAGTGTAATAATAAATAAATAAATAATGCAAACTTAGCAGCTTAAAACAACATGCATTTATTATTTCACAGTTTCCATGGATCAGGAGTCTGGGCAAAACTTACCTGACTCCTCTGCTTAGGATCTCACAAGACTATGTGCAAGAGGCTGCAGTGTTATCTGAGACTTGGGGTCCTCTTGCAAGTCCATGTGGATTCTGGCAAAATTTATTTCTGTACATCTGTAAAATTAATAATGGCTTACTTCTTTAGGGGTGGCAGAAGAGGGAGTCTGCTATCTGGAATCTCTAAGCTTAGGGAAGGAATAAGCCCCCTTTAAAAGGACTACTTGATTGGGGAGATTAGAACAGAGGTTCTACAGAGGTTCTGAGGTTCTGCAGATTAGAACTTTAACCTAATTTCACTTGCAAAATCCCTTCACTCATAACACAGTATAATCATGGGAGTGATATCCCATCACCTTGGTCACATCCTATTAGCAAGTCACAGGTCCTGCTCATACTCAAGAGGAGATTGTTTCACAAAGGCATGAATACATGGAGTCAGAGGTTGCAGGGGTTATTTTAGGTTGCTATTATCACAACGGGATTATTAGAAGGATAAGTAACTTACTCATGGTTACCTCATGGCAGAATCAGGTTTCCAATCAAGAGTGTCTGAAGTTAGGGCTTCTATTCTTAACCTCTACTGCCTAAATCATACATTTGAAAAATGAACCGACTCTTGTGATGTTTAATGGCAAGCAACCTGTACAGGCACATTTATCTAACTAGCTTGGTATAACCTTAGGTAGCTCCTTCACGCTGTGTCTCATTCCTTCCCCCTGTAAAAGCACCTGATTTTTGTGAGGATTGTTGAAAAAGCACAAAGCATTGCAAATAGCAGATACCTATAAATGCTATTAAACTGAAATGAAAAGTAGCAGTTTTCAGTAGAGGAAGTTGTCCAATTTAACTTCTTCCTCCTTCTGCCAAAGTTGGTCTAGAATGCTATGAGTATTGGTGTGATTGGAGGAAGGAAGAGGATGACTGAAAGTGAAAATTAATGTCTCTGAGACCTCACCTTCCTTCCTCTCTGCTGAAGGCCAAGGGGGTACACTGGAGAAATTCTGAGCAGCACAGTTTTAGGATCACATTTCTGTTTCAGGAAACTTTCTGTGATGGTGGAATGAAAATGAGTTGAAGGATGGTAAGAAAAGAATATCAAATATAGAAAGCTCTTGCAGAATTGTGAGTGAGAGATAATTGTTACCTGAATCAAGAGGTGAGAAGGGGACTGGAGAGGAAGAGCCTCTGCAGATATTTAGGATACAGAACCTATAGAATTTTGTGGTCATGTATGTGTGAGGGGTAAAATAAATGAGCCTAAAAAGAGGTGTAAAATAAACATAAAAGAGGTTGGAATAAAACCAGCAAGATTCCTAAAGAAGATGAAATGCATCATTTTCACCATCTCCCCCTTACATGGGATATAGCCTTTTGCTGAGTGAGGGAAAAGAGAGGGCTTATCACAGTGTGTGGTAGCACTGTAAGGCGATTAGCATCATATCTATGACTGGGTCCTAAGCAGCCATTGCTTATAGCCCTGAACCCTGGGACTAGCCGTAAGTATCACTTGCGAACTTGTTAGCGTTTGTTTCATCCTAGATCTACTGAATTAGAAGGTAGGGATGGGGCTCAGCAGTCTACATTTTAACGAGTTTTCCTGGTGATTTTCATTCAGAATAAAATTTGAACATTGCTGTAGAGAATTCATTTTGGTTCTGAAAATAGATCCACACACAAAATCCCTGGGCAGTTAGGTAAAATGAATATATACACAGGGTCTTCCACAATGGACCATTATTCAAGCTGAAGTACAATTGGCTGGACATATAGGAACTCAGTGAGGATAAGGTTCACTTTTCTCCCATACCTGAAGATGCCAGTGATACCTTCTAAATTCTCAAGAGAAAGAAGATGCCTCTGATTCATATTTTGTTTGCTATTGAGTATTGCTCATAATAAAATATTTTTAAAAGGAAAGAAAATGAAGGATAGGAGATGGGGGAGGAAAAGACCGTATTATTTGGTTTTGCCCTTGAGAATTCCAGGCCCTGACTGCTCACCTTGCATTTTCAGTTACCAGCTTCATAGCTTGCTCAAAGGCCTGTACCCAGAATCCTCTGGCGGTTTAGAATCTACAGGGCAGAGGTGTGGATGTAAGGGGGTGTCCATAGGGACCCCCTAACTCTGTCAGACTCAGTCACTCAAGACCAGTGCAGGCCGGGCGCGGTGGCTCACGCCTGTAATCCCAGCACTTTGGGAGGGCCAGGCGGGCAGATCACGAGGTCAGGAGATCGAGACCACCCTGGCTAACACGGTGAAACCCCATCTCTACTAAAAATACAAAAAATTAGCTGGGCGTGGTGGCGGCACCTGTAGTCCCAGCTACTCGGGAGGCTGAGGCAGGAGAATGGCGTGAACCCGGGAGGCGGAGCTTGCAGTGAGCTGAGATCGCGCCACTGCACTCCAGCCTGGGCGACAGAGCGAGACTACTTCACAGTTCCCTGATCACTGTAGCAAGAAGAAGGATAAGGCCTTGGGTGAGGCCTGTGTCTGAGGCCTGATCCACATGACTTTTAGCAGTGGTCTCAGTATAAGTTCCAGTGTGCATCTCTATCTCTGAGCCTCAGCTACCTTATTTTCAAAATGGAAGAGTTAATGGTATACCCAATATTTTTATTTTTACCTGTTCATTCGTGTCCCACAATTCCTAACCCTACAGATGATATCAGTTTAGCTCTGGAGGCAAGGGAGAGAACTACTCACTGTATTTATTATTTGAGGGAAAGGTCTTCAAGATTTTCAGTATTGGGTTCACTTTAAAGCAAGACAAAGCCAGCCAAATTCATAACTCTGAAAAGTTCTGTGAATATTTTTGTCTCTGTATATAGGAAGCTAGTATTTTTGTGGGGAGAATATTAAATTTGGAATGACAGAGAGATCTGAAGTAAGCAGAAAACGGCAGTTTCTCTGACCTTAGAAATTGTTCAGGAGGAAGGTTTTGTGATCTTTCAAATGTCTTTGAGGCACAGAGAAACAGCTCTTTCTGAAGGAACGACTCAGTCCAACCATTCTTTCATCTTCAAATTAGAAAGCATTAAATAAGTTGATTTTTTTTTCAAACTTTTGAACCCAGAGATTCCACAGTTTTATTTTCCTTCTGCACAAAATTAATTCCTTGACTTTTAGTCTGTTTATTTCATCTTTCCTTTTTTCATTTGAAAAAATATATTTTGAGCAACACTCAAAAGCAAACAGAATGTGAGCCAGAGGCATTTTGTTTCTCTAAAATATTTGTTTCTCTAAAAGTTTCATTTGACAACTTCAGGTAAAGTAGAAAGGTGAGACTTTTCCTCACTGTGCTCTTAAATATCCAGCCAACTGTACTTCAGTTTGAGTCCTGCCCATTTCAGAGAGCTATACATCTGTTTTGTCTGACTTCCCAGAGGTTAAATGAATGGGTGCATTTTCAGAAACAAACATAATAACAAAAATTTTTAAATTCACACAAATTTTTTTGGAAAAAATACCATAAATTGTTTTCTTGATTTCAAATAATTATGGTACCCTTTTATCACAACGTGAACCAAAATGTTCATTCACTCACCGAAATGCACTTCCTTGTTTATTCCCTTACACAAGACATAATTTTGTCTCGAACATAATCCTCCTCTGTAATTTATCTTAGTAACTGAAAGCAATTTTCAGATTTATTTTGAAAATCAAATGATTCCTCATAACAGTCCTACGAATTATATTTGTGGACGATTTGGAATAATTGTTTTTTTAACAGAAAGTAAAGGCAAAGAAAGGTGAGGTGATGGATTAAGACTGTACAGGGAATCCCTGTTTATGCTAGATGAGAATTTAGTTCATTCATTCAGTAATGTTCCCATTACTAATCTAATTCTTTATATACTGGAATATAGTTCTTGTGTTTTGCCTTATGCTCCTTGTGCCTTTTAAAGGGACAATTTTATCCCAATATTTTCCTGATTCTCCCAACATGCATCCCAAACTCATACAATCACACCATTAGGAGGGAACCTTACACTACTTTGTATCCAAAAGAAAAGAAGAAAGAAAAGCAAAGGAAAGTAGAAAAGCTAACAGGAGTCTAGAAAAGCATACTAGAATGATTTTACCCTTCAGCTATAATAGAGGAAAATGAAAGGTTTCCCAAAACAGAACTAACATTTTCCCTTGCTTCCGATTAAGCAATGACTCTTACATAAGACTTTCTGTGTAATTTCTCTTTATGTAAGTCCTGATTCACAAAACTCTTGGCATTAAAAAACTGAGCAACTTCAGAAGCTCAAGACCTTATTATAACTGAAATGTCTATTGTAAAGATGGTAAAATGCTTTCCTATTTAAAGTAAAAGCATAAAAGAGTATTAGAGCTAGAAGAGACTCTAGAGATCATCTACTTCAGGGAGCCAGATAGGTTTTATTTCATATTGTTTAATACAGGTTTTATTATTATTAGTTATGGTAAGGCCAACAGATAAGGAGATGACTTCCATTGGAAAGACAGTTATATTCACAGATCCCAAGAGAAGGGGGCATGCCACAAGCACACGTGGGGAAGCACCAGGGCCAGTTAGGAGACAGAGGGAGAGGGGAGAACTGCAGGAAATAACATTATTATTTTTGTTTCTGTGGGAAGGAATAAGTGATGTCGTGGAAACAGAATTAGGGTTAGCTAGTTTGAATAATTTCAGCAGATTCTGGGGCATAAGTGCTGTCCCTGGTTGTTTGGTACCTGGCCTTGGGGTGCTTAGAGCAAGTGGATAGAGGCTCAGAATATGAGAGCTCTAATAATAAAGGAAGTGCTTGGGGTGTGGGCTCTTGATTGGTTGGTTTGCATTTGAATTGATTCGTTTGGTTGCCAGTGTGCTCCTGGGCAGTTTCTTTACTGTCTCTAGGAACTGATTAACCCTGGGAAGGGGAGTCTGTCTAGAGTCAGCAAGGCAGTACTCTAACACTTCTGAATTTCCAAGGTTGGGCATTCCAAGGATTTTAAGATTTCCCTTGCCTTATATGGATGTGACATGACACAAGCTGACAGCTCTCTAGGCTCATTGTTTCTCCCTCTTGAACTCTCAAACAAAACTGGGAGTTCAAAGGAAATTGCCCAAGTACTCATGATTCTTACAGTAGGGCAGAAATTATTTAGACACATGGCTGACCCTGACTGTCTCCTCAGTGCAATTACTGGAGACTAAAAAGCCCACACAAATGACGGACGAGAAGCAAAGGCAAACTTGTGAAGTAGATGTAATTTTCCTTTCATGTGTTTAAATTTCCCCTAAAAACTCTCTACTCTCCTTACACCTATTTTCTGGAGCCATAGTACATGCATTCTCCCAGTTAGATGCCCAGGAGCTCCCAAAGTTAGCACTTTTCTCTGGTCTTCCAATTTTCAGATGTCATTATCCATTTCACATCTTAATCACTAAACCTGCTCAAATTTCGAACTAAAATACCATGATGGGTTGTGGGTGTGTAGGCTACAATGTTGCTGAAAGAGAACCTAGCATTCTCACGAAACAGTCCATTAGGTTACATCTGTCTATAATTAGCTGGATAATACCTTGGGTCCAAAAGGGAATACAGAAAATCTTGCAAAATAAAAGTGAGAAGGTGTTAGGGAAAATGCTGTCTGTTCTGTTTAAGAATGGTTCTGACTTTATAACATTTTTTTTTCCTGAGAAAACATGCGTAGGCAAAACTAGTGAGCGACACACACCCAAGAGAATTGAACAGATGATATGCTTTGCAAAATGCAAGTTGCAAATGCCGAAGGTCATTCATCTGCTGTAATATTCATCAATAGTTGAGAATGCCCTGGGTAAGTTATTTGCCTGACTGAAAAAACAGCATCCTGTTTTTTATAAATGTGTTTAGGGCGGTGAAAATAATTGCTTTTGTCATTTTGTCTCATTTTTATAAGATAGTTGATTCTGTTTGAGGCTAGCTTATGAATTTGGGTTTGTTCTGATTTATAAGTGACCTTTGGATGAATCTATAGTTGTTCCTGGAATTTATACCACAGGGATTCCCTTTCTGTCCTCCTTACTTAATTACCAAACACATCACACATAAATGTGATGGGAGGGCCGACCAACATTTAAATTACTTTCAAAAGGAAGCTTATGTTGGAAAATATTTGAGCTACATCCATCTTTTGGGTTTTTAAAAAAATTGAATTCAAGCATTCTTTTATAATTTAGCCATCCTGATAAATTAATACTTAAAATCACTTAAGCTTATTGTTCTCCAGAGTACTGGTGGTAACCCAACAAATTGTTATTTAAATGTGGCCTCTCACTTCAATATTTGGTAACCCAACCATACTATTTAATGAAACGTTCCATGTGAAAGGTCACCCTTGGAATCTCGGTGCCTGAGAGGGGAAACTTTCTTACCATGCTGAAATGTTAGTTTCTAGGATCTACTATGGCAAGTCTGCACCCTTTCTATTCATGTAACATTTTAGAGATAGGAAATGAAGCGAAGAAGCTGCTTCCAGAAGCTATGAATGTTTGTCCCCTTGGTGACCTGAATGACAAATGTGGGCAGGATGGCAATGAGAAAGTGATAAGCCTGCCAGAATATCAGCAGATGTCCTTCTGGATGCATCATCTGCATTGTACTAAAAACACATGGAAGCTGTTTTCCACAGAGGCAGAGCTCTGCTCTAAGCTTGGCGCCAGATCAGTTCATACTGGGTAATTATTGGAGAATGTTTTCTCAATACCACTGTTATTATGCCACTTTCTTGCTAAAAACTGTCCCGTGGTGTGGTAAACAGAATAATGGACCTTAAAAGATGTCCATGTTCTAATACCCAGAAGCTGTGACTATGATACCCTACATGGAAAAGGGCCTTTGTTGATGTGATTAAGGTAAATGACCTTGAGTTGGGAAGATTAGGGCCTATTACCCAGGTGGACCCAATATAATCACATGTTCTCAAAAGCACAGAGCCTTTTCTAGACATGGAGATAGAAAGAGAGTGCGAGGAGGGAGAGAAAATATGATAATGGAAGAAAGGTCAGAGAGGTGAAGTGGAAGAAGAGATTTCAAGCATGAGAGACACTCTCACTGCTTCACTGCTTGATTCACTACTGATTGGCTCAGAGAACTCCAAATCTACCATGACTGTTCTTACTATTATGCCTTTTCTCATACTGTTCCTTCTCTGGTTCTTTCATCTAAATCTTAGCAGTCTGTGGTCTACATCCCACCCTGGAACAAAGCCAATTCCAACCCATACTGTTTCTTCTACTTTTGCATCCCTGTACCACTTACTTTACTATATTGCACTCATAGCACAGAGATTTTCAAATTTATTGTTCTAAGGATTTGTTTATACTCTTACAAATTATTGAGGACTCCAAAGATCTTTTGCTAGTATAAGTTATAGCTATACTGCTTACTGTAGTAGAAATTAAAACAAAAGTATTTTAATAATAATT
>NW_016816717.1:355556-366009 GCF_001698545.2 Rhinopithecus bieti
ATGTCATGTTAACATAAAACATTTTAATAAAGATAGCTGTATTTTCCAAAACAAGAAAAGATAATGAGAAGTGTTGTGTTGTGTTATATTTTCACAAATCTCTTTTATGTCTGGCTTAATAGAAGACAGCTGGAATTTCAGCCTATTTTCCATCTGTTGTTATATATTGTCTTGATTAAAGTATTTGAAGAAAATCTGGCCTCAAACAGTTTGGGTTGTAACAGGTAAATTATTTTAAAAGCTTTCCAGATAACTCTATATATTTTTTGATCAATAAGTGCTAGTTTATTAAAGGTAATACTCTGTTACCTTAAAATCCATCACTTCCTCTGCACTTTGAAGGAAATTTTTAACCCATGCATGATTTTGTAGTATGCCTGATTGTTTATTTGGAAAATATTGGTTTATTGAGTTATATAAATCTTATAAGTATTGACACAATTTGTTAGGCCATATGAAAAACTAATCAGACTTGTTAAAATCAACACCAACATTATCAGATAAGTATTTCCATGTTGAGAGGGCGTCAAGTCACAGTGGTGAATGTAAGATTTCAAAAGTTCTAGTTTTCTCTTGAACGCTTAAATTTGATTGCTGTCAACAAATATTGTCAGTCATATTTTATTTTATGTGGCAGGCTCATTTCATTCATTTTTCAAAGATGCTATCAAAAACGCAAGCCTGAACACCCAAACTGACTCAGTGTGTCAGTCATTATTTTATGAAAAAAAGTGGCTAGTTCAACTTGCAACTCAAATCGCTCTGAGGAAAGGAATTGACATATGATGTCTTCACTTTTGACTTCCAGCAGGACATAGATTTCCATTAAAGTGAACATCAAAGTTCCAAAGGGACTGTCCAACATTCTTTGGATTAGAGAAATTACATCCACATGCATGCAACAGCCCCAGAAGTGGATGACATTGCCTTAGAGACCCTGCTTGGCACAAAATAGCAGTGAGGCACAGCAGAGGACGAAATCACACTGACCTTGAAACTTTTTCTCTCTCTCACTTCCTAAGTGATGGATATTAGGAAGTGAGGGCAGGCAAAGGAAGAAGAGAATTTTATAGTGTGTATGCTTTATAAAAATGATAACATAATTATGATTTAGAAAAGGGGCACAGTAATAGCTACGTTACAGGATTTTTTTGAGAATTAAATGATTTGATATGTATTAGGAGCTTAGCATAATGTTTGGTTTGTAGTAAGGACTCAATAAAAATTGTTATTCTTACTATCATTAGGAAGAAAATAGAAAGAGGAAAGGGAGGAGGAAGTTCATTTGTAGCCAAATTGATCTGATCCTATGTAGCACTGGACTATTTAGAGTGTACCAATTTATCCATGATGAATCTAGGATTTCATGTGGTTTTCATTAGGATTACTGGAGATGGCCACGAATCCATCATTTGATGTCAACTCTGTGTAGAATGATGTTCTTGAGGAGGAGAGTGATCGTGGCATAGTCACCACTATGAAAAAGGCTTAGTCCTTCCATTTAATTAATAAAGTCTCCATCTATTTGGTATATTCCTTCAATGAAGGACAGTATATCTAATTGCTTTCTTGTGGACACTATCAACAAATCTATTGACCAATAGTGTCTTTAGAGGCAGGAGATAAGTCACCACCACATCTCTAAAGTTAAACACACACACACAAGTCCTGATGAATAGAGGGCATAGCTGAGCTTCACCACAGAAGAAGGACCTATTCGAAAGAAAATTCATGGTGGTTAATAGGGTTTTAACATTTTCTTCCTCTAAGAAAGGATATATGTAGATTAAGAAAATGTTTAATTTTTTAATGATTATTGGATTATATAAGAGCTGTCAGCAAAATGCTTGAAAAAATGTCCTTCCTGATTTTGTTTATAGTTTTACAAAGACTAATCATATTGACTAGGCTAACTTTACCATTGGTGGTTTTTTTTTTTTCCTATCTAGCAGTGTTATAATTGAATACATGAGAGTGATTCATATGATCCTGCTTATATGACAGCAAAAGCAGAAAAATAGTACATGAGTACATGTGGTATAACTTGGCTAGAGAAGTGTATAAATATGGATATAAAATTACAATGGGAGATGAAATTTCCAGTGAGTAAACAATTCTGCATAATATGTACAAGGCCAAGAATGCCATACCCTGCTACATAGATACCTTAGGGGAAGCAGAAATAGACAAATGGACTTGGACACTTGGTTAGGTCTCATTTCAGATATGTAACAGATCTGAAAGAACATAGGCATTGGTATCAAAAAAACCGAATTCTAAAACCTAACACTGCCTCTTTGTTTTATTAAGTTTTAACAAATTAGGTACTTAAAATCTACTAAAGTGATAGTTTTTCTCATTTATAACAAAAAAAATTAACAATGTCACCTACTATATGATTGCTATGAAAACCGATGTAATAACGTATATGACAAACCTAGCACGATGCATAGTAGGATAAGTTCTCAATAAATGGCAGTTAGATATGGCCAATTAAGACAAAATCAGTGTAAGCAAGATGACTGACTAACCTAACACTCCCCTCCGCCCCTGCACACACACACACACACACACAAAGGAACACAACAACAAATAAACAACTACATTTCAATTAGAGTATCTGAAGGTGGGCAATCAAGTACAACAGAGGAGAGGCAGAGGACCTGTGGAGCATAGAGACTCAGGATGGCCACATAAAAATGAAAATGAAATGCCCTGACTTTACCACCCTATCTCCTCAGTCAGGATCAGCTTGGAACAGGAGGGATTCTCTCTGCAGAGAAAAGGTAAGCAGGAGGTCCCCAGCAGCCCCCGCTAAAACTATGGACACCTAATCTTTTTGTTGGAGAACTCTGGAGTCCTCCTGGTACCTAAGACCAGTCTAGGGAGCTTCCTGGAGTTCACATAGCTGCATGACTCCAAAGAAGGAGCACATGTTGTGCCCCTTCCCTCACCACAACCTAAGCTGCTACTATACAGCACCATCTTGAGACTAGAGTCTCAAGGACTACTAAAGTGTGTCCTGCTCTGGGGGCTAGTAGCCACTGTGTCTGCTCATCTCTGAAGTTCTGCCACCACTACATTGCACCAACACAAGGTAGTGTACCACTCCACAACGGAGTAGCTATACATCCCTACACCCTGGGAATAGACTGCCTAAGAAGCACTCCATCTTCTTCTTCCCAGTGGCTGCAGCACCCCAACCTTGGCTACTTGTAACCTAGGCCCAATAAAACACCCATAACTCCAGTGCTTGAGCCCACATGGCACCCTACCTCCCAAGGAACAGGCACTGATGGTGCACAAAACAGCTCAGCATCCCCTTCCCCCAGCAGAGAAGCCACATCCAACCATGGTAAAGCAGCCCCTATGTACCTACAGTGCATGGAGCGGCTCAGTGACCCTGCCTGCAGCTGAGAGCTTGCAGCCAACCCTCGCAGAACATCCCCCATGCACCCATAACATGTGGACCAGCCTGGTACCCCTGACCCTAGTGAGGAGGATGCACCCAACTCCGCAGAGCAGTTGCACAAACTCCTGGAGCCTCAGCCACTGAAGTATTCATAGGCATTGCTGACATTGACTGTAGCTGAAGAAACAGCACAGAGACTATACTACTGAACCCAGCCGGAACCAAAGCCTACACACCCTAGCCAACTGAAACTAAGTTACATCTAGTTTCAAGCAAAATATCTTTCTCTACAATAGCTATTCTGTGAAATTGGAAGAGGTGATTATTTCACCAAATGCACAGATGTCAATGCAGGTACACAAGAAATATGAAAAAGCAAAGATACATGACACTGTGAAAGAAACACAATAACTCTCCAGTAATTGACCCCAAAGACACAGAAATTTACAGATTGCCTAGAAAATTATTCAAAATAATTACCTTAAGAAACTTAATGAGATACAAGAGAATATAGATAAAAAACTCAATGAAATTAGGAAAACAATTCATGATCTGAATGAAAAATTCAAGAGATAGATATCATCAAAAAAACAGAAATCTTGGGACCGAACACATCAAAGACAAATTAAAAAATACAGTTGAGAACTTCAATAGCAGACTAGATGAAGCAGAGAAAAAAAAAAAATCTAAACTTGAAGACAGGTCTTTTGAAATAACCCAGCCAGGGGAAAAGAAAAAAAAAATGAATGAAAAAGAGCAAGGAAAACCTACAAGGCCTATGAGATACCATTAATAAAAAAAAAATTCACATAATGGTAATTACACATGGAGAAGAGGTTAAAAGGGCACAGAAAACTTATTTAACAAAATCATAGCTGAAAACTTCCCAAGACTTGATAGAGATACACACATCCAGATCCATGAAGCTCAGGAACCTCAACTAGATTGAAACGAAAGAGGTCCTCTCTAAGTAACATGGCAATCAGACTGTCAAAAATCAAAGACAAAGAGATAATTCTAAAAGCAGCAACAGAAAAGTGTCAAGTCACATATTTCTCAGCAGAAACTTTTCAAGCCAGGAGAGATTGGGTTCAGATATTCAAAGTGCTGAAACGGGGTGGGGGGTTTGGGGGTAAAGCTTTTAGCCAAGAATACTATACCCAGCAAATCTATGCTTCAGAAATGAAGAAAAAATAAAGTATTTTCCAGAGAAGCAAAACCTGAGGAACTTCAGCACTAGACCAGCCTTATAAGAAATGCTTCAGGGAGTGACTCAACCAGAGGTGAAAGGACATTAATTACTACCATGAAATTGTATAAAAGTATAACTCATTGGTAGAGGTAAACTCATAATAAAATTCGGAATACTCCCTTACTATAATTTAAGTGGTGTATAGTTTTTCAAACCTTTAGTATGAAAGCTAAAATTTTAAATGTTTGTATGTTAATTGCAGCACTTTTTACAATAGCAAAGACATGGAATCAACCCAAATGCTCATCAGTGATAGAGTAGATACAGATAATGTGGTACACAGACACCATGGAATACTATACAGCCATAAAAGGAACGAGATCATGTCCTTTATAGGGACATAGATGGAGGTGGCAGCTGTTATCCTCAGCAAACTAACACAGGAACAGAAAACCAAACACCACATGCTCTCACTTATAAGTGGGAGCTGAACAATGAGAACACATGGACACATAGTGTGGAAATACACACACTGGGGCCTGTGGGGGTGTGGGGGGAGAGCAACAGAAAAAAATAGCTAATGGATGCTGGAGTTCATACCTAGGTGATGGGTTGATCTGTGCAGAAAACCACTTTAGGTTTGGCTGTGTCCTCACCCAAATCTCATCTTGAATTGTAGCTCTCATAATTCCCACATGTTGTGGGAGGGACCCCGTGGGAGTTAATTGAATCATGGTGGTGGTTTCCCCGATACTGTTCTCATGGTAGTGAATAAGTCTCATGAGATCTGGTGGTTTTATAAGAGGTTTCCCCTTTCGCTTGGCTCTCATTCTCTCATCTGCCACCACGTAAGACGCGCTAATCGCCTTCTGCCATGATTGTGAGGCCTCCCCAGCCACATGAAACTGTGAGTCCATGAAACTTCTTTTTCTTTATAAATTACCCAGTCTTGGGTATGTCTTTGTCAACAGCATGAAAATGGACTACTGCAACCACCATGGCACACTTTTACCTATGTAACAAACCTGCACATTCTGCACATGTACCCTGGAACTTAAAAGTTGAAGGGGGAAGAAAAGGACTCACCACTAGAGAACATCAGAATCTGTATTTGAAGCCAGGCTCCTCTAATTTCACAGTGCCCACTAATTATTGTTGGATATTTTCTCTTAGTTCCATCAGCCCTTTGAAAATAATTCTCTAGTAGGACAAAATACATAGTTTCAAAGTAATTATTCTATTTTCTTAATGTCTCTTCCAAGAAATTGTGAGCTCTTTAATGGCAAGGCCAATGTTCAATGTTGATTTAATAAATTAATGATGACTTGTTACTGAAGCCCTCAGAATGATTCAGGGTTTAGGAACTGGGTCTACAAGTTAGCATTAACTGAAGTACAGACTGGGAATGAGTTGCAGGGGGAGGGATTTGTAAGTGGGCAGATAAGCTTCAGGGAGCCAAGAAAACAGGGGAAGTAAGGCTGTCATCTGCAGGCTGTCTCCAGGTCAAATTGTCCAGGAATAAATCTTATCTTTGAATTTTTGCCTACATTTCTGTGCTCCCATCTTACTGTTCTCTTCTCAGGTGGGCTGAGTTCTTTAAAAGGAAAACACTATTAATGGGAACAAAACAATTCAACAATAAGTTGTTAAGAAATATACAATATAAAAAGATACACATAAAGGCAGAAAACTACAAATTGCAGGGGGAGTGTAAAAGTCTAGAATATTTGTATGCAGCCAATGTAAAGTTATCACCTTAAAATAGTCTTTCATAACTATAAGGTTTTTTTTTTTAAATCCCCAAGGTACCAACAAAGAAAAAAAATAGAACAGAGACACAAATTAGAAAGGAAAGGGAATCAAAACTTATCATTACAGAAAACCACCAAGCCACAAAGGTAAACAAGAGAGGAAAAAAATCAACAAGAGATCTACAAAATAACCAGAAAGCAATTAGCAGAATGGTGGGAATAAATTCTTACCTATGAAAAATAACTTTGAATATTTTTTATTAAGTTATTCAATTAAAAAATAAGATCCGACTATGTGCTGCAAAGAAGACATCAAGACATTCATTCTATCTGTAAGGACATACATAGACTGAAAATAAAAAGATGGAAAATGATTTCCCATGTAAACGGAAATTTAAAAAAGCAGGATTAGCTATACCTATGTCAGATAAATATAGGCATTAAGTAAAAAACTGTAAAAAGAATCAAAGATGGTCATTATATAATGATAAAGGTGTCATTTCAGCAAGAGGGTATAATAATTGTAAATACATATGCACTCAACACCAGAGCACCTAAATATATAAATCAAATAATATTCTATCTAAAGGGAGTGATAGACTGCAACACAAGAATTGTAGGGTACTTCGAATTCCACTTTCAGCAATGGACAGATCATCCGGACAGATCCATCAAAGAAACATGAGATATAAAATGCACTCTAGATCAAATGAATCTAACAGAGATTTGCAGAACATTTCCACCCAACAGCTGCAGTATACACATCCTTTTCATCAGCACATGTAACTTTCTCCAGGATAGATCATATTTTAGCTCACAAAACAAGTCTCAACAAATTTTTTAAAATTGAAATTATATCAAGTATTTTTTTTACCACAATGAAATAAAACTGGAAAACAATAACAGGAGGAACTCTGGAAACTATACAAAGACATAGAAATTAAACAACATGCTCCTCAATAACAAATGGGTCAATAAATAAAGTAATTTTAAAGTAAATTTTAAATATTCTTGAGATAAATGAAAATGGGAATGCAAACATACCAAAATCAATGAGATACAGAAAAAGCAATTCTAAAAGTGAAGTTTATAGCAAGAAAAACTTACATTAAAAAATTAGAAAGATCCTAAGTACATAACCTAATATTGCACCTCAAGAAATTAGATAAACATGAACAGGCCAGGCACAATGCTTTATGCCTATAATTCCAGTGCTGTAAAAGGCCAAGGCAGAAGGATCACTCGAAGCCAGAAGTTTCAAACCAGCTTAGGCAAAAGGTGAGACTGTGTCTCTACAAAAAAACAAAAAAAATTAAACAGGTGTGGGGGTATGCACCTATAGTCTTAGCTACTCAGGAGACTGAGGTAGGAGGATCACTTGAACCCAGGAGTTTGAGGCTATTATTGCCACACTGCACTCCAGCCTGTGTGACAGAGCAAAACTATGTTTCAAAATTAAAAAAAAAAAAAGTAGAAACAAAGAAATAATGAAGATCAGAACAGAAATACAAATATAGACATAAAAAATGCAAAGATCAGCCAAACAAGGGTTGGTTTTTCTAAAATATAAACAAAATTGACAAATCTTTAAGCCAGACTAAGCAAAAACAGACAAAATTTAAATACATAAAATCAGAGATGAAAAAGGAGACATTACAACTGATACCACAGAAATATTTAAAATAACAGACTATTATAAATAACTATAGGCCAATGAATCAAAAAAACTAGAAAAAATGGTTAAATTCCTGGACACATACAGTCTTACAAATTGAATTATAAGAAATAGAAAATCTGAACAGACCAATACTGAATAGTGAGATTAAATCAATAATAAAATGTCTCCCAAAAAAGAAAAGCCTAGGACTGGAAGGAGTCACTGATGAATTCTAACAAACATTTAAAGAACTAATAACAATCATTCTAAAACTCCCCAAAATTAAAGAGGGAACTCTTCCAAATTGATTCTATAAGGCTCTACAACAAAAAAAGAGAAAACTATAGGCTAATGGCCCTGATGAACATAGATGTAAAAATCAACAAAATACTAGCAAGCTGAATTTAACAGCTCATTTTAAAAATTATTTGGGGAGGGGAGGTCAAGATAGCAGACTAGAAGCAGCTCATGTGTACGGTTCTCGCGGAGAGAAAACAAAAGGGCTAGTAGTCATTGACCCTATATGCCAATCATTTGAGAAACCATATCAGGATCCATCAAGGCAGTAGAAGGACACAGAACAGAGAGGACCAAAGCTGGCACTGGCCTGTTTTGGCCCAGCATGGAGCCAGGAGAACATCTCCAAAAGCAAAAGGGAGGGTGAGTGAGAGCCCAGTTGAGGAATTTGCACTCTCCACAGGAACCTATGCACACCGGGAACAGGAAAATGCCCCTGGCCTCACTATATACCTTCACCACACTTCTAGATTGAGGCAGAGAGCCTCCCAGACATTTTCCAAGGGCAACTCTTGAATCCAAGGGGACCTCTACAAGCCTTGGGCCCTGGAGTAGACCAGCACAGATACCATAGCCCCAGTAGAGGCCACAGTTGCAGTGCCTGGGAGCAGTAAGATTGCTCCACAACCCCTCACCAGGTGGTGCTCAGTACCATGTTGTGGCCCAGCAGTCCCACTTCTGTGTAAACTCAGCCAGAAGGTGCAGCCTCTTGTCCCAGGAAACACCTAGATAGCAGGGTGGGTGATCCCACCCTCACCCACCCTCACCCACCACTGGTAGCCAGGCAGGCAACATGTGCTAGAGCTTCTGGCCCAGTGGTCCTGCTTCTGTGTGAACTCAGCCAGAGGGTGCAACCTCTTGTTGTCCTTGAATATAAGAGAGTTAAATGCCCCAAATTAAAAGGGCCAGAGTGGCAAGATGAATAAAGAAGCAACACCCAACTGTATGCTATCCACAAGAGAACCATCTCACATGCAATGACATGTGTAAGCTCAAAGGAAAATAATGGAGAAAAAATGTACCAAGCAAGTGGAAAACAGCAAAAAGCAGGGGTTGCTAATCTCATTTCAGTCAAAGCAGACTTTAAACCAACAACAATCAAAAGAGACAATAAAGGGCATTACATAATGGTAATAGGTTGAGTTCCGTTAGACCTTATAGTCCTAAATTTACCTGTACCCTATACAGGAGCACCCAGATTCATAAAGCAAGTTATTAGACCTCTGAAGAGACTTAGATAACCACAAAATAATAGTGGGAGACTACAACATCCTCACTGACAGTATTAAACAGACCACTGCAGCAGAAAACTAACAAAGATATTCAGAACATGAATTTGACATTGGACTAAATGGTCCTAACAGATATCTACAGAAATCTCCACCCTACACTAACAGAATGTACATTCTTCTCATCTGCACATCTCACATACTCTAAAATTGACCACGCAACCATTCATAAAAGAACCCTCAACGCATTTGAATAAACCAAAATTATACAAAACACATTCTCAGACCACAGCAAAATAAAAATAGAAATCAATACTAAGAACATTGCTCAAAACCATACTATTGCATGGAAATTAAACCACCTGCTCCTGAATGACTTTTGGGTAAATAATAAAATTAAGGCAGAAGTTGAGAATTTATTTGAAGCTGATGGCAACAAAGATACAACATACCAAAATCTCTGGGACACAGTTAAAGCAGTTTTGGATGGAAGTTTATAGCGCTAATGCCTGCATCAAAAAGTTAGAAAGATCTCAAATTAACAACCTAACATCACACCTAGAGGAAGTACAGAAACAAGAGCAAACCAACCCCAAAGCTAGCAGAAGAGAAGAAATAACCAAAATCAGAGCTAAACTGGAGGAAATTGAGACATGAAAAACCATACAAAAGATCAGCAAATATACAGGTTGGTTCTTTGAAAGAATATAATAAGATTGATAAACTACTAGCTAGACTAATAAAGAAAAAAAAAGAGAAGATCCAAATAAATAAGTAGAAATGACAAATTGGGACATTACCATAGACCTCACTGAAATAAAAAGGAAAGAAAGAAAGAAAGAAAGAAAGAAAGAAAGAAAGAAAGAAAGAAAGAAAGAAAGAAAGAGAGAGAGAGAGAAAGAGAGAAAGAAAGAG
>NW_016816717.1:366136-386713 GCF_001698545.2 Rhinopithecus bieti
GGAAGGAAGGAAGGAAGGAAGGAAGGAAGGAAGGAAGGAAGGAAGGAAGGAAGGAAAAGAAAGAAAGAAAGAAAGAAAGAAAGAAAGAAAGAAAGAAAGAAAGAAAGAAAGAAAGAAAGAAAGAAAGAAAGAAAGAAAGAAAGAAAGAAAGGAAGGAAGGAAGGAAGGACCCTCGGAGACTGCTATGAACACCTCTGTGCACAAAAACTAGAAAAACCAGAAGAAATAGATACATTCTTGGAAACATACAACCTCTCAAGATTGAACCAGGAAGAAATCGAATTCCTGAATGACTAATAATGAATTCCGAAACTGAATCAGTAATAAAAAGCTTACTAACCAGAAAAAGCCCAGGACCAGAGAGATTCACAGCCAGATTCTACCAGACATATATAAAGAATAGCTGGTACCATTCCTACTGAAACTAGTCCAAAAAATGGAGAAGGAGGGACTCCTCCCTAACACATTCCACGAGGCCAGCATCATCCTGATACTAAACCCTGGCAAAACACAATGAACAAAGAAAACTACAGGCAAGTATCTTTGATAAATACCGACACAAAATCCTCAACAAAATAATAGCAAACCAAATCGAGCAGCACATCAAAGTGCTAATCCACCATGATCAGCAGGCTTTAACCCTGAGATGTAAGGTTGGTTCAACATATGCAGATCAACAAATGTGAGTCACCACATGGACAGAACTAAAAATAAAAACCACATGATCATCTCAGTAGATGCAGAAAAAGCATTCAATAAAATTCAACATTCGTTCATATTAAAAGCCTTCACCAAATTAAGCATCAAAGGAACATACCTCAAATTAACAAGAGAGATCTGTGACAAACACAGCCAATATCATAATGCATAAACAAAAGCTGGAAACATTCCCATTGGGAACCAGAATAAGACAAGAATGCCCACTATCACCATTCTTAGTCAACATAGTAGTAGAAGTTTTAGCCAGAGCAATTAGTTAAGAGAAAGAAATAAAAAACATGCAAATAGAGAGAGAGGAAGGCAAACTATCTCTGTTTGCAGACAATATGATTATATGCCTAGAAAACCCCATAGTTTGTACCCCAGAGCTCCTAGCTCTAATAAACAACATCAACAAATTTTCAGGATACAAAATCATATACAAAAATCAGTAGCATTTCTATACACCAACAAATTTCAAGCTGAGTGCCAAACCAAGAATGCAACCCCACTGGCAATAGCCACACACAAAAAAACCCTAAGAACAAACCTAACCAAGGAGATGAAATATCTCTACAAAGAAAACTACAAACACTGCTGATAGAAATCGGAGATGGCATAACAAATGGAGGAACATTTCCTGCTCATGGATTGGAAGAGCCAATATCATTAAGATGGCCAAACCTCCCAAAGCAATGTGCAGATTCAATGCTATTCCAATCAAACTACCAACTTTATTTATCACAGAAGTGGAAAAAAACTATTCTAAAATTCATATGGAACAAAAAGGGAGCCTGAATAGCCAAAGCAATAGTAAGAAAATGAACAAAGCTAGAGGTATCACATAACCTGACTTTAAACCACTGTAAGGTTACAGTAACCCAAACAGTATGATCCTGGAACAAAAACAGACATATAGACCAATGAAACAGAATAGAGAACCCAGAGGTAAAGCCAGATACCTATAGCCATGTGATCTTTAACAAGATTGACACAAATAAGCAATGGGTAAAGGATGGTGCTGAGATAGCTGGCTGGCCATTGCGGAAGAATGAAACTGGACTCTTATCTTCCACCATATACAAAATTAGCTCAAGATGGATTAAAGATTTAAATGTAAGACCTTAAACTATAAGAATCCTGGAAGAAAACCTAGGAAACACCACTCTGGACATCAGCCTTGGGAAAGAATTTATGACTAAGTTCATAAAAGCAATTACAACAAAAACAAAAATTGAAAAGTGGGATCTAATTAAACTGAAGAGCTTCTGTACAGGAAAGAAAGCTATCAAAAGAGTAAACAGACAACCTACAAAATGATAGAAAATAGTCTCTGTGCATCTGACAAAGGTCTAATATCCAGAATCCATAAGGAACTCAAACAATTGAACAAGTAAAATACAAATAACCCCATTAAAAAGTGCACAAAAGACCTTAACAGACACTTCTCAAAAGAATACAAACAGCCAATAACATGAAAAAATGCTTTACATCAGTAATTATCAGAGAAATGCAAATCAAAACCACAATCAGTACCATCTCACACCAGTTAGAATGGCTATTACAAAAAAATGTCAAAAAACAACAGATGATGGTGAGGCTTCAAAGAAAAGGGAATGATTATACACTGTTGGTGAGAATGTAAATTAGCTTGGCCACTGTATAAAGCAGTTTTGAGATGTCTCAAAGAACTTAAAACAGTTACCATTTAACCTAGCAATCCCATTACTGGGTATATGTCCAATATAAAATAAGTTGTCCTGCCAAAAAGGTATATGCATTTCTATGTTTATCACAGCACTATTCACAATAGTAAAGATATGGAATCAACCTAGGTGCCCATCACTGGTGGATTGAATAAAGAAAATGTAGTAAATATATGCATGGAGCCATAAAAAATGAAATCACTGTCTTTGCAGCAACATGGATGCAGCTGGAGGTCATTATCCTAAATGTATTAATTCAGTAACAGACAACCAAATGTTGCATGTTCTCACTTGTAAGTGGGAGCTGAAGATTGGGTACTGATGCACATAGAGATGGCAACAATAGACACTGGGGACTACAAGAGATGGAAATGGGGAAAGGGGACAAAGGTTGAAAAACTAACTGTTGGGTAGTATGCTCCCTACCTGGGTGATGGGATTATTTGTATCCCAAACCTCCACATCATGCAGTATACTCATGTAACAAACCTGCATGTATACCGCCTGAACCTAAAATAAAAGTTTAAATTATTTTAAAAAAGAAAATGTGGTATGTAAACAAAGTGGAATACTATTCAATCATAAAACAGAATGAAATCTTGTTATTTGAAGTAACATGGATGCACCTAAAGGACATTATGTTAAGTGACATAAGCCCAGCACAGAAATGCAAATACTGCATGATCTCAGCTATTTGTAAAACCAAACAAAAGGTGATCTCACAGAAGTACAGAGTACAATAGTGGTTACCAGAAGCTGGGGAAGGTAGGAGGAAGGGCCAATGGAGAAGTTGGTAAATGGATAGAAAATTACAGTTAGTTAGGAGGAATAAGTTATGGTGTTATGTTGCACAGTAAGGTGGTTATAGTTAACAATATCATATATTTCAAAATAACTGAAGAAGAGGGTTTCCAATGTACTTGATAAAAGAAAATGTCAAATGTTTGAGATGATGGATATGGTAAATACCATGAGTTTATCATTACACAGTGTATACATGATTTGAAACATCACACAGTAACCCACAAATATATACAACTATTATGTATCAAAAATAATATAGAATTTAAAAAAATACAAAAAGCAAACATCCTTAGATACAGAAGACAGGAGAGGGATGGAGTAAATGGCTGAATAAAAGATTATACCATTCACTCTCCCTTCCCACCTGGAACACCAAATTACCTATCTACACAAAAAAGCACCCTCATACGAACCAAAAATTAGTAGAGCAGTCTTCATATCACTGAAAGAGCCATTGAAGAGAATAAGAAAGACAGTCTTGAATTGCTGATGCCACCCTTCTCTCATGCCCCAACCGTGGCCATCTGGCACAGAGAGAAAATCTGTGTTCTTGGGACAGAGCCTGGGGAAGCTTGCTGCCATAAAAAGAAGGTCATAAGCCTAGCTGGCTTCACCACCTGCTGATTGTAGAGCACTAGAGCCTTGAGCCAACATAGGCAGTAGTCAAGTAGTAGTTACAGTGGGCCTTGAATGAGCCCCAGTGCTATCTTGGCTTTAGGTCTAACCTAATTCAGTCCCGGTGGTGGTGGCCACAGAGGGGCTTGTGTCATGGTAAACTCAAACCAAAAATCATACAACAGATAGACACACACACAAAAAAGAACAAAATAAAATATACCAAGAAATTAAATCATACGAGCAGAGAAAATCACCTTCACTAAAAAATAGGAAGGAAGGAAAGAAATGAAGAGAAGACCATATAATAACCAGAAAACAAATTTTAAAATGGCAGGAGTGAGTCCTTAATTATCAATAATAACATTGAATGTTATCAGAATTAATCTGCACTATGGAACAAATGGTCCTAATAGACATTTACAGAGCATTTCATCCAAAGTTACAGAGTATACATTATTTTCCTCAGCACAGGGATCATTCTTAAGGATGGAACATATGTTAGGTCATAAAACAAGTCTTAAAACATTCAAAAAATTGAAATATCAAGCATTTCTCTGACCACAATAGAATAAACCTAAAATTATTAACAAGGGGAATTTTGAAAACTATACATGCATCTGGAAATTAAACAATGTGCTCCTAAGTGACCAGTGGGTCAATGAAGAAATTTAAAAGGAAACTGAAAAATTTCTTGAAACAAATGACAATAGAAACACAACATACCAAAACCTATGGGATACAGGAAAAGCAATACTAAGAGGAAAGTTTATAGCCATATACATCAAAAAGAAGAAAAAAATTCAAATAAACAATCTAATGGTGCTTTTTAAGGAATTAAAAAAGCAAGAGCAAACCAAACCCCAAATTAGTAGAATAAAATAAATAATAAAAATGATAGCAGAAATGAATGAAATTGAAATGAAGAAGACAATACAAAAGATTAATGAAACAAAAAGTGAGTTTTTTGAAAATGTAAACAAAATTGACTAAGAAAAAAAAGAGAGAAGGCATGATTAAATAAAATCAGAGGTGAAAAAGAAGACTTTATAATTGATACCACAGGAATTCAAAGGATCATTACTGCTTCTGTGAGCAATTATATGCCAGTGAATTGGAGAATCCAGAAGAAATGGATAAATTCCTAGACATATACAACCTACCAACAGTGAACCATGAAGAAATCCAAATCCTGAACAGTCCAATAACAAGTAACAATAATGAAACTGTAATAAATAGTCTTCTAGCAAAGACAAGCCTGGAACTCGATGACTTCACAGCTGAATTCTACCAAACACTGAAAGAAGAACTACCAATCCTACTCAAGCTATTCCAAAAAATAGAGGAGGAGGGACTACTTCCAAACTCATTCTATGAGGCCAAAAACAGACAAAGACACATCAAAAAAGAAAACTGCAGGTCAATATCCCTGATGAACACTGACGTAAAAATCCTCAACAAAATGCCAGCAAACCAAATTCAACAACACATTGAAAAGATCATTCATCATGACCAAGGGGGATTTATCCCAAGGATGCAAGCATTGTTTAACATATGTAAATGAATCACTGCAATACATCGTATCAACAGAATGAAGGACAGAAACCATATGACTATTTCAATTGATGCTGAAAAATAATTTGATAGAATTTAACATCCCTTTGTGACAAAAAAAAAAAAAATTTAAAGTCTGGGTCTAAAAGGAATATATCTGAACATAATAAAAGCTGTATATGATAGACCCATAGCTAGTATCATACTGAATGGGGAAAAACCAAATGTCTTTCCTCTAAGATCTGGACTATGACAAGGATGCCCAATTTTATAAATGTTACTCAACATAGTACTGGAAGTCCTAGCTAGAGCAATTAGGCAAGAGAAAGAAATAAACGGCATCTAAATTGGAAAGAAGTAAGTCAAATTATCCTTATTGCAGATGACATGATCTTATATTTGGGAAAACCTAAAGATGCCACAAAAAAAAACTATCAGAACTGATAAACAAATTCAGTAAAGTTGCAGGACACAAAATCACATACTAAAATCAGTAGCATTTCTTATAAGCCAACAGGAAACAATCTGAAAAAGAAATCAAGAAAGGAATCTCCTTTACCATAGCTACAAATAAAATTAAATACCTAGGAATTAACCCAAGAAGCGAAAGATCCCTACAATGAAAATTATAAAACACTGATCGAAGAAATTGAAGAGGACACAAAATATGTAATGGTATTCCACGGTCATAGATTGGAAGAATCAATATTGTTAAAATGTCAACTCTACCCAAAGCAATCTACAGATTTAATGAAATCCATATCAAAATACCAATAACTTTTTTACACAAATAGAAAAAAAATCCTAAAATTTATATGAAACCACAAAAGACCCAGAATAACCAAGGCTATCCTAAGCAAAAAGGAAAAAAATGGAGGAATCACATTACCTGACTTCAGATTATACTACAGATCCGTAGTAACCAAAACAGTATGGTACTGACATAAAAACAGATACCTAGACCATTTGAACAGAATAGAGAATGCAGAAGTAAGTATGGACATCTGCAGTGAACTAATTTTTGACAAAGGTGACAAGAACATACATTGAAAAAAGGACCGTCTACAACAAATGGTGCAGGGAAAACTGGATATCCATATGCAGAAGAATGAAACTAGACTTCTATCTCTCACCACATACAAAAATCAAATGAAAATGGATTAAAGATTTAAATCTAAGACCTCAAACCATGAAACTACTACAAGAAAAAATTGGGGAAACTTTCCAGGATATTGTATTGGGCAAAGATGTCTTCAGTATACCTCACAAGCACAGGTAACCAAAGCAAACATGGACAAATGGGATCACATAAAATTAAAAAGCTTTTTACCAACAAAGAAAACTGTCAAGAAAGTGAGGCAACAACCCACAGAATGGGAGAAAATATTTGCAAACTACCCATCTCACAAAGGATTAATAACCAGAATGTATAAAAAGCTCAAATGACTGTATAAAAAAAATCTAATAATCCTTTTTTTTTCTTTTTGAGACAGTCTTGCTCTTGTCATCCAGATTGGAGTGCAGTGACATGATCTCCGTTCACTGCAACCTCCACCTCCCGGGTTCAAGCAGTTATTCTGCCTCAGCCTCCCAAGTAGCTGGGATTACAGGCACCTGCCATCACACCCAGCTAATTTTTGTATTTTTAGTAGAGACGGGGTTTCACCATGTTGGCCAGGCTGGTTTTGAACTCCTGACCTCCAGTGACCCACCTGTCTCAGCCTCCCAAAGGGCTGAGATTACAGGCGTGAGCCACCATGCCTGTAATAAGTGAGAACATGTGAAGTTTGTCGTTCTATGCCTGGCTTGTTTCACTTAAAGAATGACCTCCAGTTCCATTCATGTTATTGAGCCTCCATGCCTGTAATAAGTGAGAACATGTGAAGTTTGGTCTAATCCAATTTTTAAATGGGCAAAAGATCTGAATAGACATTTCTCAAAAGAAGATATACAAATGGCAAACAGGCATATGAATAGGTGTCCAACATCATTGATCATCAGATAAATGCAAATCAAAGCTACAATGACGTATCATCTCACCCCAGTACAGGCGATAAGAAATGCTGGCAAGGAGATGGAGAAAGGGGAACCCTCGTATACTGTTGGTGGAGATGTTCATTAGTACGACCACTATGGAGAACAGTTTGGAGATTCTTCAAAAAAACTAAAAATGAGCTACCATATGATCCAGCAATCTCACTGCTGGGCATATACCCAAAAGAAATGAAATCAATATATCTAAGAGATATCTGCACTCCCATGTTTGCTGCAGTATTGTTTACAATAGCTAAGATTTGAAAGCAACCTACGTCATCAACAAATGAATGGATAAAGAAAATGTGGTATATACATGAAATGGAGTACTATTTGGCCATAAAAAAGAATGAGAGCCAGTCATTTGCAAAAATATGAATGGAACTGGAGGTCATTACTTTACGTGAAACAAGCCAGGAATAGAATGACAAACTTCACATGTCCTCACTTATTTGTGGGAGCTAAAATTTAAAACAATTGAACTTATGAGGACAGAGTTGACTCCTCTGTCATCATGTCTGTGTTCTCATAGTATGCTGTCTCTTTTGGAGCTCTTAACCACATTGTTTGGTGGTTAGTTCTTTATATCTCTATTTCACCTACTAGCATATGAGCTCCTTGTAGCTGAGACACTTTGTATCGCCATCATCCAGCAGACTGAGTTGCTTGTAGTAGGAGTTCAACAGAGTCCTTGAGAAAGGAGAGAGGAAAGCTAGAAGTGGACAGGAAATGACCAGTTACTAAATATCTAATAAGTGTCAGCCATATACCAAACCCTTCACATGCAGTATTTCGTTTATTGTATCACTCATATCTATTCCTGTGTCTATTTATTTAATAAATATTAGCCCTATACTACCTGTCAGCCACTGTTCTATATGTTAAGGATACAGCTACTCTTACATGCTTAATTTCAAGTGAGAGAAGACAGACAACAAACAAAATATAACAAATAGGTATATCATTATGTCATGTGGTAATATATTTTATGAAGAAAAATAAAAGTGGGTAAGAAAATAAAGAGTTATGGAAGTTGGGTAGGTTCTATTTTAGATAAAGGAACAAGGAGGCACTTTGTGATAAGGTAGTTTTTTGAACAAAAAAAAGTAAACAGAGTAACATGGTGAACGGTAGATATGTGGAAGGAGAGAATTCCTGGAAGAGGGCTAGGCAGTACAAAGGCTCTGAGGCAGAAGTTCGTGTGAATGTTTGAGGCCCAACATGGAGACCACTGTGTCTGTAAATTAGTGATCAAGATGCTGAATGATTTATGAGAATTAGAGGGAGAGTAAAGGAGAAGCATGTCATATAAACCCTCATGGGAAGGCTTTGGAAAGACCTTGTGATTTAATTCTCTGTGAGAGGCAAAGGCATGCGAGGATTTTGATCAGAGAAGTGACCTCTTTGGATAGCATGTGGAATACAGACTATGATGGAGCGAGATGTATTGAGGGGACCAGTTACTCCTTTATTGCAATAGCTCAGAGAGACAGAGGATTGGAACAGAGTAACAGTGGAGGCCACATTTGGATATAGTTTAAGGTAGAACCAATAGATTTCCTAATCGATTGGAAGTGTGAAGTAAGGTAATGAGGGTTTAGTCATGAGATAATGAGGGTTTAGTCATAAGAAATGAGACAAATGGAGATGTTACTCATTTAGGTAGGGAGGATTGTTGAAAGGACAAATTTGGGGAGGAAAATGAGGAGATTGCTTTGGATATAGTAAGTTTGAAATGCCTATTATATATGCAAGTAGAGTTATTGAGTAGGCAATTCAATATGAGTTAGAATTCAGGGAAAGTTTAGGGCTAGAGATACACATTTGAAGGTCATCAGCATAAAAATGGTATTTAAAGTTATAGAACTGGATGGGTTATTATTATTTTAGTTTTACCTTAAAGTCTTTTATCCTGAAAACTTTATGAGGCTCCAGAAATACCAGTCCCTCTGATAACATGTATGTTTTTATTTAATTAGAAAGGGGTCTCACTGTTTTGGCCAGGCTGGTCTCAAACTCCTGTCTTCAAGCAGTCCTCCTGCCTCAGCCTCCCAAAGAGCTGGGATTACAAGCCTGAGCCACCATTCCCAGTCTGGTCATTATTACTTTATATATTAAATTGCTTTTGTTTGTTTCAAAACTGTACCAATAAAATTTACTTCACCTGAAACAAACAAATAAATCAAGTTATAGGATTGGATGAGGTTCCCTAGGAAATCATTGTAAACAGGTGACAGAAGGTCTGCTGACTGAGTCTTGGGTGCTCCAATGATTAGAAATTGAGAAGGCACAAAGAATTCAGCAAAAGTGGCTGGTAAAATATAGCCACAGGGGCAAGGAAAAATAAATCTAAAATAATGTCCCAGAAGATAACCAGAGGCAGTGGCTCAAGAAGACGGAAATGATCAAACATGGCAAATGCTGCACATAGGTCAAATGAGGCCTGATAATTGTTTTGGTAGATTGATTAGTGCCATTGGGTTTGGTCATTTGAGTAAGCATCTTTATCCCTCTTTGACATACAATCAAATTGAGGTTCAAATGGATTAAGTAATTTACCCAAGTAGAGACAGCTAGAAAGTGGAGTTGAGACTGAAACACAGATCTGCTGTCTCCAAAGCCCATATTCTTTTTCCTTCTTTGGTTACAGGGTGCAAGCTGTGCCATCCACAAAGCACCCAAGCAACAGAACAATTAGGAAATTAATTCTAGCCTGTGCTCTGCTTGTCAAACCATGTGCCCTGAGGCAAGGAGGATTCAGACTAGGGTAAAGGGTGCCTTTTCCCACAAAGGCAGGGGAGAACTTGAGTGGTGGGAGAGAGAGCGGTAAGAAATTGGACAAGTTAAAATAAAACATAAAAATTAACTTAATAAAGTAAATCTGATCATTAGCTGTGTATCAAATCACCTATAGATATTTTAAAATATGCATGTCTGGGCACCACTCCAGATCTATTAAATCAGACCCTCCAAGAGTGACCACATGTGTACCCTAGCGCTTATAGGTGGATTGTACACTCCATCATCAAAAAACCTTAAGATCTTACCACACTTACATAGTATCCAGAAGATTATACAAAAAGCTCTTTGAATTTGAGTGGGACATTCTAACACATGAAACAACAGAGAGCCATGGAGAGTCTGCAATGGTTTTTCTCACTCTATTCTGGATATCGCTACTCTGATCTTCTTCAATAATAGATACAGGGGCTTAATTCTGGTGTCCCCCCACCCCAACCCCTTACTCCCCCACATAGCCATCCCCCTTGTGATCAGCAAAGAAATCTCTTTTCTTTGGGCACTCTTCTTTCATGTCCCCTCTCCCAAGACCCTTCAGTTTATATGTTTGCCAACCCTCCCTTTACTTCCTATCCAAATTCAATCATTTATCTCTGTCTGGTTGAGCTGGGAGGGCTCTGGATACTGCGAGAGGAGGGGAGACAGATAAGAAGCTCTGAAGAAGCATTCACTCTCTAGCATCAGGGCGATTATTTAAAAGGCTAGTAGACCTTTTACACTATCAAAATTAATGTCTGCAAGAAAGGTTTCCATATATTATTATGCTAAAAGGCATCTATCTCCTTCTGTCAACCTAGCTTCAGAATGTGTAAAACCTCAGAAAGGATCTGTGGGATGATAGAGGCTGGAGGAGGATGCAATGAAGTGAAACGAATCTGGACCACTATATCCAAATTATACAAAATTTCCAAAAGTGAATATATTGGGGAATTGGATTTGATAAACAGCGATGTGGTTTCTGCCCAACACCCACCCACTTCCACCTCCTTACAGATAAAAACTTGAAGCCCATGAGAATCCAGTGACTTAGGGCAAGGTCATGCAGCAAATTTAGAAGCCAATCAAGGATTAGAAGCCAGGAGACCCAATTCTCAGTCACAAACAAGAAACAGATGAATTGTGTCATGACCAGTCTAGTGGGATTGCACTAGGAGTATCATGTCATAATCTCCTAGGACACTGAAAGCAACCCTGATACCTGGTCCACCACAAAGATTCTGCTATACTAGTACAAAGTGAGTCCTAGGAATTATAAAACATTTCTGATGCCCAGCCAGGTTCAGGAGCCTTAGACATAAAGCAACAAGCTGTGGTCAGTCCTAGGAGCTTTGAAGCCTGAAGATGACTTTTCTTAGAAGAAATCACCATAACCTGAAAGCAAAATGAATGCAAATAGAGATTGAGAGATATGAAGGGACAATGTGCAGGGGAATGAGAATACCAGATTTAAGTCAACATTTTCCAACTCAGTCTCACCTTAAAGTCTAGCTGAAGACTTCAGGTTCTATGTGCTATCTCTGTCTGGAAACCATCAAGTGAAACTGCAAAGCAGAAAGAAGATGACTCCAGAGGACAGTGGAAGGAATATTGAATCCTTGGCTTCTTGAGTCTGACTTGCATCTATTTCAGATTGACAAGCACCACAAGTCATTAGCATGAGTTGAACTTCCTGTAGTCATGGTGAGCTCAGCCCTGGACTCTCTCCAGTTCCTGGGAGAACAGTATCTCAACTAGCACTGAGTACCTTGGAAGACTTAGCTGAAAGGGCAAGTCAAGAGAGAACAGGACTGGACTTCTTCTTATTCCTGATTTAAAAGACAAGTATCTCTGGAAGCACCTAAGATCAGAGATACCTCAACCAGGGTCTCTGCTTTGCCTTTCACTTTCTAAGACTATGCAACTGGTTTTTTTTTTTCCCCTATTATGTTACAAAAGCAAGAAAGGATTTAGCATGGCTAATAATAGAAATACACTCTGTTTTCAGGATTTCAAGGAACACATCATTTTCCTTTCATTTGAATAAATTATTGGGTCCCCCCGCAACCAGCTCCTTACATAGTGACCAAGGAAAAAAAAAAAGCTTGGGTGCATAACCTTTTTGTGCTGGCATAATGGAGACTTGAAACTTGCACAAACCAGTGAGATCCTAAACTATGAAGTTGGAGTGCAGTCAGGGACAGCTAGCAAAGCAAGAAAGGTAAGTCTGTCCTTTGGGATGCCATCCCAGCAGTGGCATCATCCCAGCTCGGTATGCCACAGCCACCGGTCAGGGAACCATGAAGCAGCCTTAGCAGACAGAGTTCTCTCCCAGTGCTGTCTGGAACAAACTAGAAGCAGTAGCACAGCTGTCTCTGCACTTTCCGTGTTGCTGTAGAGAGCTAGTTCTGGCTTTTCTGGATGTGAATGGAGCCCATCTTGTCTGTTTGGAAGGTGAGAGTCGGTGCTGCAAACAGATAGGGAGTAAGCATTCTCTTCAGTGTGAATAGGTCTTAAAGAAAGCTGTCCTTGCCAACAATAAAAAGGCAATGCTAGAACCTCTTCCAAGGATACTACCTACAGTTCAGTGAGCCAATGTGCCAAACAAGGTTGAGGACCACTGCGCTTAAGCACCTTTCATCTTCCTCACAATTTTATCACAGGGTCAGTGATCAGAAGGGCTTATCCTTACAAACAATTTTCACTTGGAGGGCTAACTTGGTCTGCCTTATTGGTCTTCTAAGTCAAGAATGGAATACAGCAGAAAAAGCAGATTAAAATGAAAAAGGCCTTCCAAATGTGGGATAAATGAGACAATTCCTCTCCCAAGCATATACCTCGGGGAAGAGCAGAGCTTTTTGGAGTGGCTTAGTTTCCACTGGCTGAGACCATGACTTTTCTTCACGTCTCGAGTCCTTTAAGCCTTGGAATTCTTTCAGCCTCTGAAAATGCACAAACAACATCCAAGGAAAGACCAATTGAAATCTGGTGCCTTCCAGTAAGAGATGCTTGTGAAAGCCAGTAACTAATGGGGGTTCTTTGTGCCTTGTCAGTGGTTGGGTGGGGCTGGTATTCAGGGGGATAGGTCAGATTGGCCAAAAAAACCAGCTTCAGAGTGTCCTTGAGATAACATAGTCATGTGTTGAAAGCCTGTGAGAGATAGGCATGGGAGTAGGATCAAGGAGAAGATTGGTAAAGGATACCTCTTGTTATTCCCCAAATACTTTGGTGATATTTTATATTTTAAATGAGTTGAATCTGTTCATTGTCTGAAGTGATTCAAACCTGAAACCATATTAGCATGTAGCTTGTATCAGACTATAATTGGTGCAATATGAACCAGCGTAGATGATTTTCATTTAATGAGTTCCTTGTCCAAATGACTCTAGAATCATTTCCAAATTTGAATGGATTCAAACTGTGACTATTTATGAATGATGATGGGTTAGGTGGATGTTTCATGGAGCCCTGTAGATATATGTAGGAGGGCCAGGAGAGGAGCAGCAGTAGGATCCTTGCACATCCAGCACTCAGCAGATGAAGGCTTTGGTAACTGGACAATCTAATGGTCCCAGGCCAGCAAGCACAGAGCTGTCACTCATCCCCTGAGTGGAGCCTGTCCCTGCTTGTGACTCACAGTAAAATTTAATCCTGACTCTCCAATGGAGAAAGTGAGATGGGTTTGTCTCCAGCTCCCCTTAACACTTTTCATTCATAGAGGGAAAGCAAGTCCAGGCCTGGGTTTGTATTTGTATGAGACAGAATTATAAAATAGCTGGGTTCTACATTCAGCAGGGCTCAGTACAAGTAGGGTACCACAGTCTTGTGATAATCAGTGCTATCATAAAAAATTGAAGCAACAAATTTGGTCCTGTGTAAAACAGGTTGTCTTCTATAGCAATAACAAACTCTTAATGACATGAAAACAGCTTTGGAGGAGATACATGATTAGTTGGATTCCTGAGATTATAGGCAAGTTAGACATATACCAGATATTTAGTACTTGGTCTGAAGAGTAGTTTCTACATTAGAAGAAGCCTCTATTTTATGTCTAGGGTATGAACCATTTAATGTCTCAATAAGCCATTAAAATGTAGAAAGAATAATTGCTATTTTTAGTTTCTATAAATATCAAAGTGAGTTGTATGAGCTATGTAAGCCAAGACAATCAAATGGACATCATGCCTTACTCTGTACTTCTATATGTTGCAAACATGGCTGAAAAGAGATTTATATCACATATTTGATAGGATTCTAATTAAAGCCATAAGATCGTAATCAAATAATCTTGCTTTTTATCAACCTGTGGCTCTAGGTGAAGGTCAAAGGTGAAACACCAATGCTCTCTTAAAATACATAGCCAACATATAACCATATTTACTTCTCCTTGTTGAGTTCATTTCCAATAAAAAAAGACAGAGGTATATAGATTTAATAATCTGTATAAGTACATTTCCCCTAATGACTATCTTATTTTGTTTACACAATTAAATTCTATAGACTTTTGCTGGCATTATTTGAAAACTTCTGGGAGTACTGGTCACATTACATTACAAACTCATAATTTTTTTTTGATAAACTATCTGACCCAAGGAAGAAGCTATTATGATTTGTTTATGTTCTTTAGATAGTATGTCTCAAATATGGTAGGTATTATTGCTGGTGTGTACATCTTCACAAAAATTGAAGGCCAATTGCTGGCATATTTTCTTCATATCCTGGAAAAATGCAAATACAAATCTCAGATGTCAAGGAGATACTACCCAGTATATAGGTCTGCCTTTATAAAACATATAAAAAGCAAGAGATGTAATTTCTGATATCTGTACATCATGTTCCAATTCATTTTGAGAGCCTTAGAGAATGACTTTGCTGGAAGAGTTTTCATGTTCTTATTGCAATTAGAATTGTCCAAACTAAACAGGTTTCAATACCTTTGGTAGCACCTTGGGCTTTTAAATCCTTTTTTTAACCACTAGAGACCTGAGAGAGACTTAACATTTATTTAATTTGGCCAACAATACTCAACAAATAAGAACCACAATGGATAAAATGCACTAATATTCCAAAAGTCACTTTTCTGCCCACCACCCATGGCAACAAGTTTATTTGTTTGGAGGAAAACTAAAACTTGAATTCCTACCAATTGTATGAACTGTAGCAAATCTTAAGTTGAATTTGTGTGAGAACTTCGGGGAAGATATATAGGCAAGATGTTTGTCTCATCTTTTCCATTTTTCCTGCTGAATTTATCTTGTAAAGAATGAGACTGGTCCCAATTTCTCTATGCCCCAGTATCGACATCTGGAAAGCATGGGTTATTTATCTCTAAAGTTACTGAGGCTGATTACAAAGGATTTAAAAAAAGAAGGAATCACTCATTTATGCACAGCATGGGGAATCTTCACTACAGGGCAATCTCCTGTACACTGCATTTATTTAACATAGTTTGGACTTTATACAAATGTAATATATAAAGGCAATAATTTCTTATTAGATTTTGTCTAGGTCTTGTAGTCTTATCTTTTTGGCTGAAATCAAAATAAATCCTTAGAGAAACAGAACTGGGGTCACAGTATCTCTTTTAAAGCCATTTTTGCAGTATTTATAAACGATTTCCAGAACAATTAATAATCTGTACTAAATTGAAGTGAATTCAGGTAATGACTTTTAAAACAAAAGCAAGAATAGATTCCTTAGAAAAAAGGTAGCAGTGTTTTAACTATTAGACACTCAGTAATGAATGTTTGAGTCAAATTTGATAAGGCATTTCTATATAGCTATCCACCCTTTCACCTAAAATTCATAATGGAGTTAAAACTGAAAATAATATTGCCTATCTAGCTTTTCAATATCAAATCCCGTAAAGAAAAAAATGAAGGGAATGTAAGGTAAGAATTAAATATGTAATAAAGAAACAAGTAGATAATCTATGTGAATTCTTAATGTGACCATGAAGATGATGCAGATAGTTTTCCATTAGGCATTTGATGAATTAAATGTGAATTAATTAGGCATAGGTGAATTAAATGTCATAGACTATGTTTATTCATGCTTTAATAGCTATTGAAAAGCAAAGTAATTATTCAATTAAAAGAAAAACTTTCAAATAAACAGTTTTATTTAACTAAATTGAATACTTTTTTTGGTTGGACAGTGAAGCTAAGAGAAGGTTGGAGAAAAAAGAAGAAAGTACATAGTTTTAGTTAACACACACAAAAAAAGCAAGGACAGAAAGTATTTTCAAGGGTCTTCAAGTGGAATTCTTTTATGATTTTTAAATATATGCATATCTTTTCTTTCTCTATGGGAACGTATCTCCAGAATTAGAATATATTTTAGTGGGCAAATATAGTATGATATACAAATACTTGCTTTATAAGCATCATCTTAAAATGTACTCATCCAGTGTGGCTAGGAAGAGATAGCATATCTCCAAAGGGTTAGTCACATAATCTTTTATGGATTAACTGAAAGGACTTAATTTGATCTATTTAAGATATAAAATCACATCTAATTAAAGATATAAAATTTAGAGATTTTATATCTTGCTAAGGGGCTATCATTGCAGAGTGCACTGGTGAACAGATCACTAAGAATAAGGTGTGAAGCTCAGCTTCATATCCAGGGCAAAAATACAGGGTAGTGGTCAAGCCAAAGAAGAGATAAATGTACCCAAGGATCAGAAAGACTTTAACAAGGTGATTTCAACCTCGAAATTGATTAAGATATTTGCATCAGAAAAACTCAGTGAGTACAAAAAGTAAAATAATTAACAAACAAAGGGGTTCAGAGCCTCTAAATTCAAGGCAATACTGTTGCTAAAATTAAGCAAAAAAATAAGAACCAAAGTATATGATTCCAAACACAAGACCAAAGACGATAATTGAAAGCTGGTAGGAAGACAGGAAGTAATTACACTACAAGGAACACAATAGGTGGTGCCATCCATACTTGGGCAAAAAGTCTAGACAGCCAATATGCAGCACCTCAATACTGAGAGCAATTTTCATCTCATTTCACTTCCTGCTATAACAGTCCATTCTAGGACTGTTAACTCAGAGTTTGCAGGTTGTAGCAGATAAATCAACTCAAAAAATGAATATCCTGACTTAACTGGGGAGTATGAGGGCACTTCAGTGACCATACATAGTTCCAATTAATTCATTTATTAATTTGCTCCTTCAAAAACATGTACTGAGGATGAAAGGAAACATGGTGAAGTAGCACTTCCAAAAATCCTCTCTTTCCTAAAAGCAATGAGAACAGCAGCAAAAAAAATATTGTCAGAATCAACATTTTTAGAATTCCAAAAAATGAATCAAAAGCTTACAGCAACCTGAGGATAATTTATTCAAGAAAAATGGACAAATCCCAATAAGAAAAGTGAGCCTTGTGATTTAACTTACACTATTCCCAGCCCCCAATACTTCAGCTCTGTGGTGACCTTAAAAACCAACAGCCTATAAGTATGGTGAAAGCCAGAAGTCCAGCAGCCACTGGAGGAAACAGAATGGGACTGGAGTTTCTATAAAGCCATCTTCCCAGATAAGCGTCATTATTTGTCCTGTCTGGTGATTCCATGGAAGCCCTACTTCAAGGGTGTCTGACCTGGGACAGATCCAACACAGAGCTTATCCAATGAAAACTATATTTTCTGAGGACATTTGTCAAAAACAATTACAGGCAAGCATGGCTGACTGGGGTGGTGTATAGCATTTGGGACAAATAACAGGCTAACCACCAGCTTGAAAGGAAAATCTGGAGAATGAGATATCCATAGGGGGCTTTGAAAAGCTCTGACACATTCCTGGAACTGTAGAAAGCCATGTGCATATGTAGGACAGTGAGCATGACCAGGGCTGTGCACATACTCAAGAAAGACCTGTAAAGGTCCAATGCACTCACATCTGGCTAAACTTGAGGTTCTGTAAAAGCAGGAAATGAAATTTCAAAACTTTCTGCAAAACTGTAGTAAACAAGATTGTGTGGAACTGTCATTAGAATAGACACATAAATCAATATAATGAAATTGAAAGTCCAAAATGAATCCATAGATTTATGATTAATTGATTTTGGAAAGGGATGTCAAGACAATTCATTAGGGGAGAGAATAGTCTTCAATAAATAGTGCAGAGACATCTTCATAGCCACATATAAAACATGAAGTTATACTCTTATCACACATCATATACAGAAATTAACTCAAAATTAATCAAAGACCAAAGTGTAAAAGCTAAAATTATACAATTCTTGGAAGAAAATATAGGTGTAAATCTTCATGACCTTGGATTAGGCAAGGATTTCTCAAGTATGACATCAAAAACACAAGAAAACAAAAGAAAAAATAGATAAATTCAATTTCATCAAAATTAAAAACTTATGTGCATCAAACCATCAAGAAAGTGAAGAGACAACCCACATAATGGAGAACATATTGAAAAAATAACATATCTGATAAGAGTCTAGTATCCACAATATATCAAGAACTTTCACACTCAATAATAAAAGGAAAAATTAACCAATTTAAAAATGGGCAACTAATAATCATATGAAAAGGTGAGCAATATCATTACTCATTAGAGAAATGCAAATCAAAACCATAATGAGATTCCACTCATATCCACATAGATGGCTATCATCAATAAAACAGACAAGAACAAGTGTTGGCAAGGATTCTGAGAAACTGGAACCCTCATAGACTGCCGGTAGTAGTATAAAATGATGCAGAAACCTTGAAAAACAGTTTGCCAGTTTCACAAAAAGTTAAATACAGAGTTACAAGAAATTCCACTTCTACACATATAATCCAAGGGAACTGAGAACATATATTCATGCAAAAACTTGTATACAAATGTTCATAGCAGTATTATTACTGATAGCCAAAAAGTGGAAACAGTCAAAGTGCTCATCAGCATCTGTTTGAATAAACAAAATATGGTATATCTGTAGAATGGAATATTATTCACCCATGAAAAGCAATAGAATACTCATTTATGCTACAACATGGAAGAGCCTTGAAATTTTTATGCTAAGTAAAAGAAGTCAGACACAAAAAGCCACATATTGTGTGATTTTGTTTATTTGAAATTTCCAGAATAGGTAAGCCCATAAATATGGAAAACAGATTAATGGTTTCCAGGGACTAAGGAGGGTGGAAAATGAGGAGAGTCTGACAATAGGTATGGGGTTTCTGTTTAGGGCAATGAAACTATCAGGGGATTATGTAGTGGTAATTGTTGCACAACTTTATTAATAAACTAAAACCACTGAATTGTACATTTTAAATCGGTGAATTTTGATGTTTGAATTTTATATGTGAAAAAATGTGCTGAGGATCTAACAACTGTTGGTTGCTATATTGGGCACTGAAGATCGTGAGAAGAGTGAGGTTATGCTTGTGCCCTTGTGAGATTCTGGTAAGGAAGAAAGACACAAATAATTCACTGCCATGACAAGCACTATAGGAGAATATCAGAAAACAAAGAGAAGCCAGAAGAGAAAGCATGTGATGTTGTTGAGATATTAGGTAAAACTTTACAAAGGGGACCATTTTGAGCACTGTAGCATATAGTTCACTAGACAAGAAAAAAGGAGGACATTGAAAGCATCAGAAAAAAAAAGTTCAAAGACTGAGAAATCAGACAGAGCAGGCCCTGACAGAAATTCAGTACATAACATAGTGACTTCCCACCTCTAAGTTTACTCTAAGAGAAACCCTTTTAAAAATGAGACAAGGCAATGAACAATCAGTCTAGCTATGTCTCACCAGCTGTATCTCCAAATAGCAATCACATGGCAAGAACTGTTTATACCAGTCAAGATTAGTCAAGTACATGCAGCCAAGATTTTTGTTAAATCATTTCTGGGTGACCACCTACATGACAAGCAAATAAATGATTCAGAACAAATGGATGAACTTATTGACATACCTTTGTATGAATTAAAATCTGTAAAGTTCAGTCCCTTGTATCTCACAAAATTTTGACCCTCAGAAGTAGCCTCAAGTTATTATAAACTTTAGTTAAATTTTCATTAAAATAAGGGGTGGAATAGCAATAAAAGTGAAGAATCAAAAAACTTTCTCAACCAATTTTTACAGAATGAAGAAATTTCATATGCTTATTCATTTATTCAGCCATTCATCAACATTTATTTTGTGTCAATTTTGTGCCAAATATGGGACTAATTGTTTTTCAGTTGTCTCAAGCTAGAAAAGGAGTAAGGATTAAGGGAAGAGTGGCAGCAATACACTTATTTATTTATATTACTATTTAATAATACACTTATAATAATATAATACACTTATATTAATAAGTAATACACTTATTAATATATTATTTATATATAGAAGGATGGAATCATAAGCACCTTTTTTTTTTTTTTTTTT
>NW_016816717.1:389198-400012 GCF_001698545.2 Rhinopithecus bieti
TTTGAGATGGAGTCTCGCTCTGTTGCCCAGGCTGGAGTGCACTGGCGTGATCTCGGCTCACGGCAAGCTCCGCCTCCCGGGTTCATGCCATTCTCCTGCCTCAGCCTCCCGAGTAGCTGGGACAACAGGTGCCCGCCACCACACCCGGCTAGTTTTTTGTATTTTTAGTAGAGATGGAGTTTCACCGAGTTAGCCAGGATGGTCTTGATCTCCTGACCTTGTGATCCGCCCGCCTCGATCTCCCAAAGTGCTGGGATTACAGGCGTGAGCCACTGTGCCCGGCCAATACTTTGAAATATTTCTATATCCGTTTTGCATGACCAGAACTCTAGTCCCATTGAACAGCAGCTCCTTATTTCACCCTTTCCTCTAGCCCCAAGGAAACACCATTCAATGTTCTTTACTTATCAATTTGACTACTTTAGATACCTCATGTAAATAAAATCATGCAGTATTTGTCCTCTCCCCTTCAGCACAATGTCCCCCAGGTTCATCTGTGTTGTAACAAATGACAGAATTTCTTTTTGATGGCTGGATAAGCACATCCATTGTGTGTGTGTGTGTGTGTATGTGTGTGTATATATATATGTATATATATGCACCACAATCAAATTTTCTTTGTGCATTTATCCATTGATGTGTTTTTACATTGTTTTCAACTCTTGGCTGTTGCAAATAATGCTGTAATGAGTATGAGAGTACAACCAGCTCTTCGAGATCCTGATTTCTTTTAGATAAACATCCAGAAGTGGAATTGCTGGATCATATTGCTGTACTATTTTTCATTTTGGGAGGAACCCCATACTGTTTTACATAGACAATTAACAATTTTACTTTGTCATCAGTGGTCCACAAGGGTTCCAATTTGTCCACATATTCACAATACTTGCTATTTTCTGGTTTTCTTTTTTTTTTTTTTTTTTAAAGAAAATCCTAATAGGTGTCAGGTGATACCTCATTGTGGTTTTTATTTGCATTTCCCTGATTAATGATGTTGAGCATCTTTTTATATACCTGTTGATTTTTTGTATGTTTTCTTTTGAGAAACGTCTATTCAAGTCCTTTGCTCATTTTAAAATCAAGTTACTGTTGTTAAACTTTTGAGCTATAGGAGTTTCTTATATATTAACCTCTCATCAAATATATGGCTTTCAAATATTTTCTTTCATTTTGTAGGTTGTCTTTTCACTCTCCGGATGGTTTCCTTTTCTGTGTAGAAGGTTTTTAGTTTGATGTAGTTTCAGTTGTCTACTTTTGCTTTTGTTCCCTGGGCTTTTGATGTCAAATCCAAGAAATTATTGCCAAGACCAATGTTATGAGGATTTTCTCCTGTAAGTTCTTCTAGGAGTTTTATTATTTCTGGTCTTGCATTTAATTCTTTCATTCATTTTCAGTTGATTTTTGTATATGGCATAAGGTCTGTGTTCAATTTCATTCTTTTGCACGGGGATATCTAGTTTTCTCAATGTCGTTTGTTGAAGAGACTATCCTTTCCCCATTTTGTAGTCTTAACACCATTATTGAAGATTCTTTGACCACTCTGATGGTTACTTTTAATGTGTCAACTTGACTGGGTTAAGGGATGCCCACAAAACTGGTAAAACATAGTTTCTGAGTGTGTGTGTGTGTGTGTGTGTGTATTCCCAGGATAGATTGGCACTTACCTTAGGAAACTAAGTAAAAATCACCCTTCCAACATGGGTATCATCTAATCCTTTGAGTTCCTGAATAGAACAGAAAGATGAAGGAAGGGCAAATTCGCTATTTGAGCTGGAACATCCATCTTCTCCTGCCCTGGGATGCCAGCACTGCTGGTTCTTGAGCCTTAGGACTTGGGCTAGAAATTATAACAGTGGCTCTCCTGGTTCTCAGCCCTTTGAGTTTGAACTGGCACTATACCACTGGCTTTCATGGACCTCAGCTTGCAGATAGCAGATTATGGAATTTCTCAGCCCCCATAATCAAGTGAGCCCATCCCTCATAATAAATATCTGTCTGGTACTATTTTTCTGGAGAACCATGACTTATAAAGCCATATATGTGTAAGTTATTTCTGATCACCATATTCTGATCTATAACTGGTCTGTCACTAAAGACAGTATCGTATCATTTTGATTACTGCAGGTTTGCAATATATTTTGAAATTAGGAAGTGTGGGGCTTCCATCTTTGTTCTTCTTTCTCAAGGTTGTTTTGGCTATTTGGAATGCTTGTGGTTCTATAAACTTTAGAATTGTTTTTGTATTTAAAAAAATTTTTTAACTTTTATTTTAGGGTCATGGGTACATGTGCAAGTTGGTTATATAGGTAAACTCATAACTCGGGTGTTTTCAGTACAGATTATTTTGTCACCCGGGGCCTAAGCATAGTAACTGATAGGTTTTTTTTCCGCAAACCTTTCCCACTTCCCACCTCTAGTCTCAAACAGGCCACAGCATCTGTTGTTCCCTTCTTTCTGTCCATGTGTTCTCATTATTTAGGTCCCACTTTTAAGTGAGAACATGTAGTAGTTGGTTTCCTGATCCTTCATTAGTTTGCTGAAAATAATGGCCTTTGGTTTCATCCATGTTTCAACAAAGGACATGATCTTGTCCTTTTTTATGGCTATGTGGAATTCCATGGTGTATATGTACCACATTTTCTTTGTCCAGTCTACTGTTGATGGGCATTTAGATTGCTTCCATGTCTTTGCTATTGTGAAGTGCTACAATAAACATACAAATGCATGTGTCTTTATGTTTTTTATATTTCTGTGAAAAATGCCACCAGGATTTTGATACAGATTGTATTGAATCTTTAGATTACTTTGGATAGTATGGCCATTTTAATAATATTAATCTTTCCAATCCAAGAGCATAGGATATCTTTGCATTTATTTTATTTATTTTATTTTTGTCAAATCCATGAGCACTAGATGTCTTCCATTTATTTGTATCTTCTCTAATTTATTTCAGAAATGTTTTGCAATTTTCAATGTATAAGCCTTTTGTCTCCTTGGTTAAGATTTTTCCTAAATATTTTGTTCTTATTGATGCTATTTTAAATGGGATTGTTTTCTGAATTTCCCTTTGATTGTTCATTGTTGGTATATAAAAATACAACTGATCTTTGTATGTTGATTTTGCATCCTGTTATTCATAAATTTGCTATTAGTTCTAACAATTTTATTCTTGTTTTGCTTTTGTTTTGTGAAATCCTTATGATTTTCTACATATAAGATCATGTCATTTGTGAATAGAGACAATTTTACTTCGCTTCCAACTTGGGTGCATTTTATTTCTTCTTATTGCCTAATTGCTCTAGCTAGTACTTCCAATACTATGGTGATTAGAAGTGGTGAGGGTAAGTATCCTTGTCTTATTCCTGATCTTAGAGGAAAAGTTCTCCATTTTTCAGCATTGAATATGAAGCTAACAATGAGTTTTTCATATATAAACTTTATGAGGTAAATATAATTTCATTCTACAGATAGTTACTTAAGTGGGTTTTAAATCATTAAGGAGTGTTTAATTTTGTCAAGTGCCTTTTACACATCTATTGAGATGGTCATGTGGTTTTTATATTTCATTCTGTTAACATGGTATATTACAGATTGATTTTCATTTGCTGAACCATCGTTGAATTCCACAAATAAATCCCAATTGACATAGTGTATGATACTTTTAATGTGCTATTGAATTTAGTTTTCTTGTATTTTGTTGAAGATATTTGCATCTATATTCATCAAGAATATTGGCCTTTAGTTTTCTTTTATTTGTCATCAGGATAATTCTGGCCTCAAAATTAGTTTGGAAGTATTCTTTCCCCTTAAATTTTTTGGAAGAAATTTGAGAAAAACTGCAATTCTTCTTTAAATATTTGCAGTAAATCACCAGTGAAACCATCTGGTCTTGGGCTTTTGTTGTTGTTGTTGTGAGGTTCTTTGATTATGGATTTAATCTTTTTGCTAGTTATAGGTCTGTTCGTATTTTCTATTTATTCATAATCCTGTCTTGGTAAGGTAATAAGGTAGGTGAATAAATTCCTAGGAATTTATTCATTTCTGTTGGTTATACAATTTGTTGGCAATATAATTGTTCTTAGTACTCTCTTATAATCCTTTAGTTTCTGTAGCATCAGTTGTAATGGGCCCTATTTCATTTCTGATTTTATTTATTTCAGTCTTTCATCTTTTTTCTTAGTTGGTCTAGCTAAAGACTTGTCAATTTTGTTTATCTTTCAAAAAACCAAAAATCAGCCTTTAGTTGTATTGTTTTAGTTTTAATTTTTCTAATCTGTCTTATTTATTTATGCTCTGGTATTTATTATGTTCTTCTACTAAATTTAAACTTAGTTCACTCTTTTTGTAGTTCCTTGAGGTATAAAGTTACATTGTCTTTCTTTTTTCTTAATGTAGGCATTTATCACTACAAACTGCCTTGTTAGATTTGCTTTTGCTGCAACCCATAATATTGGTATGTTATGCTTCCATTTTCACTTGTCCCAAGATTTTCTTTTCTAATTTCAGGAGCCTGTTAGTTAATTTTCACATATTTATGAATTTTCCAATTATTTTGTTATTGACTTTTAGTTTTAAACTACTGTGGTTTGAAAAGATACTTGACATGATTACAATCTCTTAAAATTTGTTAGTACTTGTTTTGTGGCCTAACATATGATCTATCCCAGACAATGTTCCATGTGCATTTGAGAAAAATATGTTTTTTGCTATTGTTACATGAAATATTCTGCTTATGTCTGTTATGTCATATTGTTCAGGTATTGTTCAAGTTCACTATTTCTTTATTGATGTTTGGTCTGGATGGTCTACTCATTGTCAAAAGTGGGGTATTGATGTGCTCTACTATTACTGTATCGCTATCTATTTCTCCTTTTATTTCTCTTAATATTTGCTTTATATATCCAGATGCTCAAATGATGGGTGCATATATATTTTCAACTGTTATATCCTCTCAATCAATTGACCAATTTTCTTAATAAAATGATTCTGAATCTGAACATCCATTTTCTTCCCATTTGGGAAGTTTTCAGCCATTATTTATTTAAATAAACTTTCTTCTCATTTTTTTCCCTCCTCTGAAATTCCTGTAATGTATAAATGTGTATATTGATCTGCTTGATGATATCTCATAAGTCCCTTAGGCTTTCTTTACTCTTTTCCAGTTTTAAAAAAAAGTTTGATTTCTGACTGCATAATTTCAAATGACTTCTCTTTAAGCTTACTGAGTATTTTGCTTGATCAAGTCTACTATTGATCCCTCCAGTGAATTTTTCTGTTCAGTTATTGTATTCTTCATGTTCACAGTTTCTGTTTGGTTTGTTCTTTTTTTATATTTCCAACTCTATTGATATTCTTATTTTGTTCATGTATTTTTTTTTTTTTTAGCTCATAAAGCATTTTATAACAGTTATTTTAATTATTTTGGGTAATTCATGTGCCTCAGTTTCTTTACTATCAGTTATGTATGTATTTTGTTTCCTTCTTTGGACCATATTTCCCTGTTTCTTCATGTGTCTCATAGCTGCTTCCAGGCATTCAAACTATGCCTGTTTCATTAGCACTTTGAATGAGGGGAGACAGAAAATCCCCCAGGTATCCCCTACTTCAAGAAAGAAGTTGTGAGCCAGGACTTTCTCTCCATGGGAAAGGGGGTAGGTGAAGTGAAATTGCCCTATTAACCTATTTCAATGTGGCTATTCTTTGTGCTTGTCTTAGGTACTGAAATGTCTTAACTAGATTTCAACATTCTTATGAAGGTATTTTGGTCCATGTATCATTGAATTGGTGTTTCTGTGGAAGAACAAGAACTACGAATTCCTACTCCACCACCTTGTTGACGTTACTCCTCCTCTCTTGATTTTTAAGACAATAAGTAAACACTTAAATCCTCTGAATTGCAAATGTATAATCTTACTAATAAAAGCAGAGAGACAAAGTCATTGAAACCCGTGTTTGCTTACAGAGATGTTCAGGAGGAATGACAATGCCAAACACAAAGGCAGAAGGAATGGCCATGAAACTTCAGCACTGAACAGCAAACCATGAGTGGAAAGTCTGGTTGTTTTAATAGTGCAGACTACATTCCCCCATAAGAAAACATTTTGAGTAAAGCCCAGCCTTAGACTGCTACAAAAACTCACCATTCTTCTTATCCCCAGTGCCATTTACTCTGATATATAAAATGACTCTATGAATTCTTTAGAAATGTAAATCCAGGGGTGCCCCAGCAGCCCAGAAACACATGTTCCCCATTAAGCTAATCACCACCAAATCTCTGGAAGATTCATGTTGTCACTGAGAGGAACTGCTAGTACTCTACAGTCAGTTCTGGATTTGGCCAATAGTCCTATTTTTTGAGAATTTATACCCCTTTTGGGTCATTAGTTGTTTTGTTTTATAGTCATAGAAGCCTGGCCAATGACAATAATTTGCCTGAGATACAGGTACAGTGCCACTTTTCTGTCTGTATAAAAAAGAATAACAGCAAGTTCCAACAGATCCTGTCAAGAAGGAGGTCAGCATCATGACTGGTAAAGCTGTCTCAGATTGACTACTTAGTTTCACTGTTACACGGCCCATTTGTGAAGGGTGGGAATAACAAGAACAGCATTTTGTGATATTTGGGTGACTATGGAGACTAATTTTAGGCCTACACATGGAGTACAAGGACAGGGCCGTCTTCCCCAGACAAGTGTTGCCCTTAGAGCCTGACAAAATACATGCAGAGGAATTTCAAAGGCACTACTGTGAAATAATTTTTTCTTGCCTTGTTATAATTTTTTCTTTTAATTTAAGAAAAAATGGTGCATTGGCATCATTTCCCAGAAAGTACATGATTCTTCTCTCTGCAATACCCATCCCTTGGTGAAAGAGAGAACTATCACAGACACATCAAGGTAAAGCAAAAAATTTTAACCACACTTAAAACCCATTTCTTAATCTAGCTTAAAGAACTTAAGAGTGGAAAAATTATGAACTTATTCCCTTCCATTGTTACTTTACTCTCTTTCTTATGTGCACATTTTATCCCTGCATCAATAATCAAGGACTCAGAAATGTGCTTAGAGGGTTATCCCTCCCTCCCGCCCCTGCCATTAATTCACTAGCTCCCTTTTCTTAAGGACTGTGTTCTACAATCTCATCATAGACAACATTATTCTCTTGCTAACTCCTACTCATCATGTGTCTGCGATATTATGCAGATCCAGGCCTTTAGTAGAACCTGGAATAGTGAAAAAAACCCAAAGACATTGCTTGAAAGCCATACTAACAATACAATGGGGAGGGTATTACAGTGAAGTGCTGGTTTAAGGCCAAGGGAGTGAGTGGGTTCCCCCAGCAACAGGCGCATTCACTTCCACATCCACTTTGGTCTGTCCTAATTAGCATGTCATTTCAATTGTCAAGGCCACCAATGATGACTGTACCTCAGCTTCCAATGAACAGGAATTAAAGAAAAATTAACTCAAAGATATCTTCCTCTCTGTCTGTTACGGAGTTACTAGAGTTTATTAAGTGTCTAGAGTCTATTTGTTGGACAATCCTTTGGCTTAAGCTGCCTTCACACTCTGATTCATCCTTCCCCTGACCCATTCCTTGCCCCACACCCATCTCCCATTGTATTTTGAAAGGTTAATGGCTGGCTCCAATCACTGGCAGTCCTCTTTGCTATTAAACATGGTTTTGATTTCCTTGTTTTTATAAACTGGTAACCATCTAAGTTTCCTCCTAGGACTGCAACATGCAGTGCCAGAACAAGCCAGCTAAAGCTTTGCTTCTTCAGGTCATAAACCATTCCTGAACACCAACTGGGTGGAACCAGGAGTTGGCAAAAGAGATCCAATCCAAATTTGGCATGACTGGTGGGAGAAACTGAAGGAAACAATGTCCTTACAAAAGATAAGAGTCATCTGATTGGTTGTATCATTATCTGGTGGATTCTATATCAAATATATTTCCTCCACTGGCCCTAAATATTGTCGCATTACATGAGTTAGCAAAGGAAAATAAGAAAGCCTTTAAATGTTGGGGAGTGCTAAAGGAGAGAGAAAAAGTATGGATGATGTACTTTGTAGTCCTCAGTTTGAAAGCGTGTGCAACTCCATCATTCTTATCTGCATCTCTGACCCAAGCAAGTTCCTGAACCTCTTTCTGCCTCAGTTTTATTATCACTGAAATGGGAATCTCAATACAACCTTCCTCATAGGAAATAATGCATTGTAAAATATATAAAGTACTTAGTCTAGTGAAAAATACATAATGGGGGCTCAGCAAATGGTGAATGTAAGATAAAATTATATTTGTATTAACAAAGTTCACCTGGCTTACCCAAACCTGTTCATGTGCTCAGATACAGAAAGAAGTACATGTACTCAGACACTGATGACTCTGGGACTTGGGGGTTCTTTGTTCCAATTGCAACCTGTTGAAGCTTGGGTAGGTTAGACAATGGCTGCAGAGAGAATCTCTGAATCTATAAAAACACAAGGCATGTCTGAGTAGATGAATCGACTGCCTCCCCTCAAAGATAAGAAGATACGGTATTTTTACAGCCTAAGCCCCATTGCACATTCACATTAGCCTTGGGACTAGTCCCATCCAAGCTTTCAATTTACCTAGAAGGGGCCAGGTATACCTTTTATTCTGAGGTCAGAGTAATGGAGGTATATGAGCCTCTGATATATGAGCCAACACACACACACACACACACGCACACACACCTACACACATATGCATGTGTGCACACGCACATATCCAAAGTTAACATAAATCCAAAGAGTCACTCTTAGGGAGTCTTCCATGGAGACTTGGTTGGATATTGGCTCTGTATTTATCAAATTCTTTGAGTTTGATTAACAGTCTTACCTCTTCCTAACTCCTCAGCAACTTACTAAACCTCTCTATGCTTCATTTTTCTCTTTGTAAAATGGGAATTTACAACAGTTCTTACTATTCGTTTAAATTATATGATGCATGTAACATGCCTGGCATGCACGGTACATCTTTTTATTTTATTTATTTATTTATTTTTTTGAGACGGAGTCTCGTTCTGTCGACCAGGCTGGAGTGCAGTGGCCGGATCTCGGCTCACTGCAAGCTCCGCCTCCCAGGTTCACGCCATTCTCCTGCCTCAGCCTCCTTGCATGATACATCTTTTAGTAAATATCAGCTATTGACTTTATTTTTGTTTTAATTTTTAAAAAAAGACATATCATAAGCCCAATCTGGAGCCCCAAGGCAAAGCTTCTTTTCACCAAAGACAAAACAATTATATTTCATTCAGAGGTTTCTTTCAAAATATCTGTCAGATATTAGCAAAAGGAAAAATACAAAGACTCAGAGACTGAAAGAAAATAACCCAAAACATCCAGTGACTTTCTCGTAGTGATGGGCTTATAGAAAATTATTTTTTGCTTTATATTTTTCAAAAATTCTAAGACTCTATAATGGGCACAAATTACTTATATAGTCACAAAAAGTCATTATTTTTACAAATGTTCACACACATAATTGTCTTATGACAGTGCATGCACCTTAGCCTCTCTACTCAGTTCCTCATACTTACCTGCATATCTCCAAGGTGGTCTTTGCTGAATTCTCTGGTCGATGATGGTGCCTAATGACTGGGAGATTATAAATCTCTCTCTCTTTCTCTCTCTCTCTCTCCTGCTCGCTCGCTCTCTTTCTTTCTCACTCTCTCTGTGGCTCTGTGTGTGTGTGTGTGTGTGTAAAGTTATTAGTCTAATTTAAACTTTTTTGCTCTGTTTCATTTTTGAAATTTTCAAATAAAATACCAAAATCTACAAAGAACCCACGCTCAAGGATGATCACACGTTACTATTTAGTCATTTTGCTCCAGATATTTTGTTTAAATGTATAAAACATAATACTATAAATGAAATCAAGTTTCTTTTGTTACTTCAAGTTCCAACCCCTTATCTCTTTCTTTATGAGAAGCTATTATTATAAATTTGAAGGGTACCATTTCAGTCCGCATTTTTGTATTTGAATTGCATGTGTGTGTCTTCATAAACATGCTTTGCATGCCTTGAAGTGTTTACAGATTCTTTCGTGCTGTATCATTTTAAGCTTGCTTATTTTCACTCAAATTATGTTTTATAGATCAGTGTGATCTGATAAAAATATAATATGAGCCATACATGTAATTTTAAATTGTTTAGTGGCTGCATCATAAAAAGTAAAAAGAAGCAGGTAAAATCAAATTTCTCTCTTTCTTTCTCACTCTCTCTGTGGCTCTGTGTGTGTGTGTGTGTGTGTAAAGTTATTAGTCTAATTTAAACTTTTTTGCTCTGTTTCATTTTGAAATTTTCAAATAAAATACCAAAATCTACAAAGAACCCACGCTCAAGGATGATCACACGTTACTATTTAGTCATTTTGCTCCAGATATTTTGTTTAAATGTATAAAACATAATACTATAAATGAAATCAAGTTTCTTTTGTTACTTCAAGTTCCAACCCCTTATCTCTTTCTTTATGAGAAGCTATTATTATAAATTTGAAGGGTACCATTTCAGTCCGCATTTTGTATTTGAATTGCATGTGTGTGTCTTCATAAACATGCTTTGCATGCCTTGAAGTGTTTACAGATTCTTTCGTGCTGTATCATTTTAAGCTTGCTTATTTTCACTCAAATTATGTTTTATAGATCAGTGTGATCTGATAAAATATAATATGAGCCATACATGTAATTTTAAATTGTTTAGTGGCTGCATCATAAAAAGTAAAAAGAAGCAGGTAAAATCAAATTTATTGTATATTTTATGTAACCAAATATATTGAAAATATTATTT
>NW_016816718.1:0-1064 GCF_001698545.2 Rhinopithecus bieti
CAAGGGATATTTTGAATCGCATTGAAGCTTATGGTGACAAAGGAAATATCCTCAGATAAAAAGTAGAAAGAAGCTTTCTGAGCAAGTTTTTTGTGATGTGTGGAATTTGTGTCAGAAAGTTACAACTTTCTATTCATGGAGCAGTTTGCTAACACTGTTTTCATGGAATCTGCAAAGGGATATTCTGGAGCGCATTGAGGCCTATAGTGAAAAAGTAAATATACTCTTGTGAAAACTAGAAGGAAGCTTTCTGGGAAAAAGCTTTGTGATGTGTCCATTCATCTTACAGAGTTACACCATTCTTTTCATTGAGAAGTTTGATAACACTGTTTTTGTGGAATCTGCAATAGAGTATTTAGGAACACATTGAAACCTACAATGACAAAGGAAATATCCTCAGAGAAAAATGAAAAAGAAGCTCTCGGTGAAATCGTCTTGTGATGTGTGAATTCATCTCACTGAGTAACACTGTTCTTTTCATTGAGAAGTTTGCTAACACTATTTTCGTTTAATCTGCAATGGGATATTCAGGAAGACACGGACAAATATGATGAAAAAGCAAACATCCTCAGATAAAAACCAGAAAGGAGCTTTCTGAGAAACTGTTTTGTGATGTGTGAATTCACCTCACAGAGCTACACTGCTCTGTGCATTGCACAGTTTGCTTACACTATTTTCTTGGAATCTACAATCTGATATTTTTGAGAGATTTAAAGCTCATGGTGACAAAGTAAATACTCTCATATGAAAACTAGAAGGAAGCTTTCTGAGAAGTTACTTTCTGTTCTGTTAATTCATCTCACAAATTTACACGATTTTTTAAATAGAACAGTTTGGTAGCACTGTTTTTGGTGCATCTGAGAAGGGATATTTTGGATTGCTTTGAAACCTATCATGACAAAGCAAATATCTTCAGATGAAAACTAGAAAGAAGACTTCTGAGAAACTGCTTTGTGAAGTGTGAAAACATCTCACAGATTTACACCATTTTTTAAAAATGGTATCACCATTGGGGAATCTGCAATAGGATATTTGGAAGCACATTAAAGCTTATGGTGACTACA
>NW_016816719.1:0-1064 GCF_001698545.2 Rhinopithecus bieti
GAGCTCCCAAATATCACTTGGAAGAATCCAGGACAAGAGTGTTAGCAACCTGTTCCAAGAAGGGAAGGGTGGAACTCTGTGTGATGATGTCACACAGCACAAATCAATCTATCAGAAAGCTTCTCTCGTTATTATCTGAGGATATTTCCTTTTTCTAAATGGACCCAATGGGCTCCCAAATATCACTTTGCAGATTCCACGAAAAGAGTGTTAGCAAACTGCTTCATGAGGACTCAGTTGTAACTCTGTGAGATGAATTCACAGATCACAAAGAAGTTTCTCAGAAAGGTAATCTCACGTTTTGAACTGATGATATTTGCTTTATCAGCGTAGGCCTCAATGCGATCGAAAGAAGCGCTACTCAGATTCCTCAAATACAGTGTTAAGGGACTGTTGCTGGAAACATAACTGTAACTCTGTGAGACGAATTCACACATCCCCAAGAATTTTCTGGGAAAGCTTCTTTCTAGTTTCATCTGAGGATATTTCCTTTGTCACCGGAAGCTTCATTGCGCTAAGTACTATCCCATTGCAGATTTCAAGTAAAGTGTGTTAGCAAACTGATCAATGAAGAGAAAGGTTTTACTCTGTGAGTTGCATTCATATATCGAACTGCATTTTCCCAGAAGGCTTCTTTCCAGTGTTTATATGAAGGTATTTCCTTTTTCACCATAGCCCTCAATGAGCTCCCAAATATCACTTTGCCGAATCCAGGACAACGGTGTTAGCAAACTGTTCCAAGAAGGGAAGGGTGGAACTCTATGTGATGAAGTTACACATCAGGAAGCAATCTCTCAGAAAGTTTCTCTCTAGTTATTATCTGAGGATACTTCCTTTTACACAATGGAACCGAATGCGCTCTCAAATATCACCTTGCAGATTCCACGAAAAGAGTGTTAGCAAACTGCTGCCTGAGGTCTATGCTGTAACTCTGTGAGATGTATTCACATATCACAAAGGAGTCTCTCATAAAGCTTCTTTCACGTTTTGAACTGATGATATTTTCTTTATCAGCGTTGGCCTCAATGCAAACCAAGTTAGCCCTTCTCCGTTTCCTCAAAGAC
>NW_016816720.1:0-886 GCF_001698545.2 Rhinopithecus bieti
ACACCTGCGCACCCCCCCACACCTGCACACCCCTCACACCTGCGCACCCACACACACCTGCACACCCCTCACACCTGCACACCCCACACACCTGCGCACCCCCTCACACCTGTGCACCCCACACACCTGCGCACCCCACACACCTGTGCACCCCCTCACACCTGCACACCCCACACACCTGCACAGCCCCTCACACCTGCGCACTCCCCACACCTGTGCACCCCTCACACCTGCACACCCACACACACACCTACGCACACCCTCACACCTGTGCACCCACAAACACCTGCTCACTCCCTCACACCTGCACACCCCACACACCTGTGCACCCCCTCACACCTGTGCACCTCACACACCAGCGCACCCCCTCACACCTGCGCACCCCTCACACCTGCACACCCCTCACACCTGTGCACCCACACACACCTGTGCACCCACACACATCTGCGCACCCTTCACACCTGTGCACCCACACACATCTGCGCACCCCCAACACCTGCTCACTCCACACACCTGCACATCCCCCACACCTGCGCACCCCACAAACCTGTGCACCCCCTGACACCTGTGCACCCCATGCACCTGCTCACCCCCTCACACTTGCGCATCCCACACACCTGCGCACCCCACACACCTGCGCATCCTGACACCTGTGCACCCACACACCTGTGCACTCCCTCACACCTGTGCACCCCCTCACACCTGCGCACCCCCTCACACCTGTGCACCCCTCACACCTGCGCACCCCACACACCTGCCCACTCCCCACACCTGTGCACCCCTCAGACCTGCGCACCCCACACACCTGCACACCCCTCACACCTGTGCATCCCACACACCTGCACACCCCTCACACCTGCGCACCCACACACACCTGTGCACCCCT
>NW_016816721.1:0-1017 GCF_001698545.2 Rhinopithecus bieti
CATCCTAGTTGAAGGCATCATTATCTTTTATATGGATTATTACAATAGTGTTGGAACTGGTCTTCCTGCTTCTGTTCTTGCTCTTTCCAATTTATATCAGTCCCAGAATCAGGATGATCTTGTTAAAATGTAAGTCAGGTCATGTCATTTCCTTATTCAAAATCCCCCAATGGCTTTCATGTCACCTAGATGTCCTTATTATGTCTGAAAGGTTTTTAATGATCTGGTCCCTTGTTCACCCTCTGACCTCATCTGTCATTGCTCTCCCCTTTCCTTCATGCTGCTCCAGCTGCCACACTGGCCTCCTCTTTGTGCCTCTAACAAACTAGGAATGCTGCTGCCTCAGGGCCCCCGCACTTCTTTCTTATGCCTGGAATGCTATTCCCCAGATAGACACCGGCCTGGCTCCCTTGTACAACTCAAAGTGACTTCCTTAATGAAGTCTTATATTGCCACTCCATCTAAAATTTAAACTTTTCCAGATGATTTCACTTATACAACATTTACTTTTACCACATTTCCAGTGCTCCTAATTTAATAAAACATTTTAACAAGAGGAGATGAGGCTTGAAGAGAAAGCAAGTGGCTGGATCATGAGAACCCTTTTGAGCCAAGCAAAGCTTCTGACCTGTCCCAGAGGAGCCACCAAGGGCTGTTAAGCAGCAATGTGATATAGTGTGTTTTAAAAAGGTTACTTTGGCAGTTTTTTTTTAAACAAAGCATATGAAATATTCAACTATGATATGATAAGAAGACCAAGTGACTTTTTTAGAGATTTCAAGCAAACATAAAATTCTCCTTTGTTGAATTTCTTCAATTTCTATTTGTTTTTCTGTGACACACATGTTACACTTTAGTGAGTATTCACTGAACCATTTCATAGGAATAGTATTAGTCTGTTTTCACGCAACTGATAAAGACTTATCCGAGACTAGGAAGAAAAACAGGTTTAATGGACTTATAGTTCCATATGGCTGCGGAGGCCTCACAATCATGGTGGAAGGCAAGGAGGAGCAC
>NW_016816722.1:0-1161 GCF_001698545.2 Rhinopithecus bieti
AAAAAAAAAAAAAAAAAAAAAAAAAAAAAGAGAAAAAAAGAAAAAAAAATAGTGTGGAAGGGAGTAATGAATACAATAGCAGATATTAGTGACTAAGGAAACAGTGCACAACAGAGAAAATCAAGGCCAAAATTGGGTTATTTGAAAAGTATAATAAAATAGATACATTTTAGACAAGATTATGGAGAACAAAAGGGAGAAAGCTCACATAAAAATATTAGAAACAAAAAATTGGACATACTACAGATGTAGCACTGATTGAAAAATAACAGTCTATTAAAAAACTATAACAATACATTTGAATGTAAGCAAATGAACAATTTCCTGGAAAGCTATACCTTGCTAATGCTCAAAAAGAAATAGAAAACTTGGAGATACACACACACACACACACACACACACACACACACATAATAAATTAAAAGAATGGTTAAAAGTCTGTCTAAAATAAAAGGGCAAAATAATATTGCCCAGATGGCTTTTTTAAATTTTTTTATTTTTTTGAGATGGAGTCTTGCTCTGTGGCCCAGGCTGGAGTGCAGTGGCGCGATCTCGGCTCACTGCAAGCTCCGTCCCCAGGTTCACGCCATTCTCCTGCCTCAGCCTCCCGAGTAACTGGGACTACAGGCGCCCGCCACCACGCCCGGCTAATTTTTTGCATTTCTAGTAGAGACAGGGTTTCACCATGTTAGCCAGGATGGTCTCGATCTTCTGACCTTGTGATCTGCCTGCCTCAGCCTCCCAAAGTGCTGGGATTACAGGCGTGAGCCACCGCGCCCGGCCCCAGATGGCTTTTACAGGTGGAGTTGTATAAAACATTTCAGAAAATATTTCAAAACAGCTAATTCCAACTTTATGCAAACTATTCTGGAGAACAGAAAAAAGAAGATCTTCCAGTTTGTTTTAACCATCAAGTATAGTCTTGGTATTTAAATCAGATAGGAGAAAAAAAATTCGAGATCAATCTCACTAATAAGTCAGGATTGAATAGTCTTTTTTAAAAAAGCAAGCTGAACCTAGACATGTTTAAGAAAAGTATGCAGTATAAACCATTTGGGTTTATTTCAAGAATATATTAGAAAATTTGTTAATGCAATTTATCACATTAATAGATAACAGAGACAAAACATATTAGATGTAGACAAACAAGTCAAACAATAA
>NW_016816723.1:0-7464 GCF_001698545.2 Rhinopithecus bieti
CAAAAGAGTTCCTCAGAAAGCTTCTCTCCAATTTTCAATGAAGACATTTCCTTGCTTGCCACATGCCTTGGGTTGCCACTAAATATCCCTTCGCAGAATCCTCAAAGACAAACTTTTCAAACTGGGAAATGTAGTGTAAGCTTTAACTCTGAAATGAACAGACATGTTCGAGAACAGCTTTTTGGAATGCTTCTTTCTGTGATTTATTTGACGACATTTCACTTTTCACGGCAGTCTTCAATGTGCTCCGAATATAACATTTTTAGTTCTACAGGAACAGTGTTCAAACAGTGCCTTATGAGAAGAAAGCTATAACTCCTTGAGCGGAATGCACACATCACCAACCAGTTTCTCAGAAAGTTTCTCTCCAGTTTTTATCTGACGATATTTCCTTTTTGACCATAGGCCCGAATGTGATCCCGAATATCCCTTTGCGGATCCATCCATGACGGAGTTTCCAAGCTGTGTAATGTAAAGAAAGTTTTATCTATGTGAGATGAATAAACATAGCAAAAAGCAGATTCAGAGAAAGCTTCTTTCCAGTTTTTATCTGAAGATATTTCTTTTTTCACCATAGTCCTTAATGTATTCCTGAATGTTCCTTCGTGAATCCGTCCATGACAGAGTTTTCAAGTTTCGTAATATAAAGAAAGCTTTACGTATATGAGATGAATACACATATCACAGAGCAGTTTCATAGAAAGCTTTTTTCCAGTTTTCTTCTGAAGCTATTTCCCTTTTCAGTGTAGGCATTAACATGCTCCCGAATATCACTTGGTACCTTCTTCTCAAAAAGGGTTTCCCCAAAGCTGTATGAGAAGAGAGGTGTAACACTGTGAGTGGAATCCACACGTCACAAAGCAGGTCCTCGGAAAGCTTCTCTCCAGTTTCGGTCTGAACATATTTCCTTTTTCACTGTTAGCCTCAAAGCGCTCCCGAATATCCCTTCACACGTTAAACATAAACAAGGTTAGAAAACTGCTCAATGAAAAGAGAGGCTTAACTGAGAGAGATGAATTAAGACGACACAGAGCAGTTTCACAGAAAACTTCCTTCTGGATTGTACCTGAGGATATTTCTTTCTCCATATTCTAAGGAGCATTCCCAAATGTCCTTCCTCAGATTCCACAAAAACAGTGATTTCAAACTGCTCAACTGAAAGAATGGTTTAACTCTGTGAGACGAATACACACATCATAAAGCAGTTGCTGACAAGGCTTGTCTCCAGTTTTCATCAGAAGACGTTTCCTACCTCACCACAAGCCTCTGGGTGCCACTTAATATCCCTTCACAAATTCCTCAAAGACAGAGTTTCCAAACTGGGCAACATAGAGTAAGCTTTAACTCTGGGAAATGAATGCACATGTCAGAGAGCAGTCTCTTGGAACACTTCTCTCTTTGTTTTATTTGAGGATATTTCATTTCTCGCCATAATCTTCAATGTGTTCAAAATATACCTTTTTCGGATTTACAGGAAGAGTGTTCAAACACTGCCTTATGAGAAGAGACGTATAACTCCCTGAGTGGAATGAATACATCACAAAGCAGTTTCTCAGAAAGCTTCTATACAGTTTTTATCTGAACATATTTTCTATTTCACCATAGGCCTGAATGTGCTCCTGAATGTCCCTTCACGAATCCGTCCATGACAGCGTTTCAAAACTGCGCAGTAGAAAGAAAGTTTTGTCTATGTGAGATGAATAAACATATCTATCACAAAGCAGTTTCACAGAAACTTTCTTTCCATTTTTTTGTCTGAGGATATATCCTTTTTCACCACAGCCGTCCATATGCTCCCAAATGTATCCTGGCAGCTTTTTCTCCAAAAGGGATTCCCCAATCCTCTATGAGAATAAAAGTATAACTCTCTGAGTGGAATGCACATGTCACAAAGCAGCTCCTCGGAAATCTTCTCTCCAGTTTCTATCTGAAGATATTTCCCTTTTCACCATAAGTCTCAAAGAGCTCCTGAGTATCCCTTAGTTGACTAAACTAAGACAGTGTTAGAATACTGCTCCATGAAAACAGAAGCTTAACTGTGTGAGTGGAATTCACATGACACAGAGCAGTTTCACAGAAAGCTTCTTTCTGGTTTTTATCAGAGGGTATTTTTTTTCAGCATATTCTGAAGAACGTTCCCAAATGTCCTTTCTCAGGTTCTGAGAAATCACAGAAAGAGTGATTTCAAACTGCTCAATCCAAAGAATGATTTAACCCTATGAGATGAATACAGAAATCACAAAGCAGTTGCTCAGAAAGCTTCTCTCCAGTTTTCAATTGAAGACATTTCCTTGCTCACCACAGGTCTCCGGTCGCCACTTCATATCCCTCCATAGAATCCTCAAAGACAGACGTTCCAAACTGGGAAATGTAGAGTAAGCTTTGACTCTCTGAAATGAATGGGCATGTCAGAGAGCAGTTTCTTGGAGCACTTCTTTCTGGGTTTTATTTCAGGATATTTCACTTTTTGCTATAGTCTTCCATGCACTCCGAAATATCACTTTTTCGATTTTAGAGGAACAGTGTTCAAACACTGCCTTATGAGAAAAGAAGTATAACTCCCTGAATGGAATGCACACATCACCAAGCAGTTTCTCAAAAAGCTTCCCTCCAGTTTTTATCTGACAATATTTCCTTTTCACCATAGGCCCGAATGTGATCCCGAATATCCCTTCACGAATCCATCTGTGACGGAGTTTCCAAGCTGTGTAATGTAAAGAAAGCTTTATCTATGTGAGATGAGCACACATATCACAGAGCAGTTTCACAGAAAGCTTCTTTCCAGTTTTTGTGTGAGGTTATTTCACTTTTCACCATAGGCGTCAATATGCTCCAGAATATCCCATGGAACCTTTCTCTCCAAAAGGGTTTCCCTGATGCTGTATGAGAAGAGAGGTATAACACTGTGAGTGGAATGCACACGTCAAAAGCTGTTCGTTGGAAAGCTTCTCTCCAGTTTGTATCTGAACATACTTCCTTTTTCACCGTAAGCTTCAAAGCGCTTCTGAATATACCTTTGCATGCTAAACATAAACAGGGTTAGAAAACTGCTCAATGTGAAGAGATGCTTAAATGAGTGAGAGGAATTTACATGCCACATAGCAGTTTCACAGAAAGCTTCCTTCTGATTTTTATCTGAGGATATTTCATTCTCCATATTCTATAAAGAATTCCAAAATGTTCTTCATCAGATTCCACAGAAATAGTGATTTCAAAGTGCTCCAAAGAATGCTTTAACTCTACGAGATGAATACACACATCACAAAGCAGTTGCTCAGAAAGCTTTTCTCCAGTTTTCACCGGAAGGCATTTCCTTGCTCACCACAGGCCCCCAGGCGCCACTTAGTACCCCTTCACAGATTCTTCAAGGACAGAGTTTTCGAACTGGGCAATGTAGAGTAATCTTGAACTCTGTGAAATGAATGCACGTATCAGAGAACAGTTTCTTGAAATGTTGCTTTCTGGATTTTATTTGAGGATATTTCACTTTTCACCACAATTCTCAATGCACTCCGAAATATCACTTTTTTGGTTTTACAGGAATAGTGTTCAAACACTGCCTTAAGAGAAAGGAGGTATAACTCCCTGGGTGGAATGCACACATCATAAAACAGTTTCTCAGAAAACTTCTCTCCAGTTTTTATCTGAAGAGATTTCCTTTTTCACCATAGGCCTGAATTTGATCCTGAATATCCCACCATGCATCTGTCCATGACGGAGTTTCCAGGCTGTGTAGTGTAAAGAAAGCTTCATCTATGTGAGAAGAATAAACATAGCAAAAGCAGATTCACAGAACACTTCTTTCCACTTTTTATCTGAAGATATTTCCTTTTTCACCATATTCCTGAATGTGCTCCCGATGTCCCATCACTCATCCATCCATGACGGAGTTTCCAAACTGCGTACGGTAAACAAAGTTTTATCTTTGTGAGATGAATATACATATCTATCACAAAGCAAGTTCAGAGAAAGCTTCTTCTCAGTTTTTGTCTGGGGATATTTCCTTTCTCACCATAGCAGTCCATATACTCCGGATGTCCCTTGGTAGCTTTTTCTCCAAAAGGGATTACCCAATCCTCTACAAGAAGAAAGGTATAACTCTGTGAGTGCAATGCACACGTCACAAAGCAGCTCCTCGGAAAGCTTCTCTCCAGTTTCTATCTGAAGTTATTTCGGTGTTCACCATAAGCCTCAAAGAGCTCCCAAATATTCCTTTGCAGACAAAACAAAAACAGTGTTAGAATACTGCTCAATGAAAAGAGAATCTTAACTGTGCAAGTGGAATTCACATGACACAGAGCAGTTTCACAGATAGCTTCCTTTTGGTTTTTGTCTGAGGGTATTTCTTTTTCAGCATATTCTAAAGAGCATTCCCAAATGTCCTTCCTATGATTCCACAGAAACAGTGATTTCACACTGCTCCATCCAAAGAGTGGTTTAAATCTATGAGATGAACACACCAATCACAAAGCAGTTGTTCAGAAACTTTCTCTCCAGTTTTCATCGGAAGAAATTTCCTTGCTCACCACAGGCCTCTGGACGACACTTAATATCCCCTCACAGATTCCTCAAAGACAGGTTTTCCAAACTGGGAAATGTAGAGTAAGCTTTAACAGTGTGAAATGAATGCACATATCAGAGAGCAGTTTCTTGGAACACTTCTTTCTGGATTTTATTTGAGGATATTTCACTTTTCGCCATTTTCTTCACTGAGCTCCAAAATATCACTTTTTAGGTTTTACAGGAACAGTGTTCAAACCTTGCATTATGAGAAAAGAGACATAATTCCCTGAGTGGAATGCACACATCACAAAGCAGTTTCTCAGAAAGCTTCTCTCCAGTTTTATCTGAAGATATTTTCTTTTCACTGCAGGCCTGAATGTGATCCCGAATATCTCTTCGTGGACCCATCCATTAGGAAGTTTCCAAGCTGCATAAGGTAAAGAAACCTTTATCTTTGTGAAATGAATAAACATAGCAAAAATCAGATTCATAGACTTCTTTAAAGATTTATCTGAAGATATTTTCTCCAAGATCCTGAATGTGCTCCCAAATGTCCCTTCAGGATCCGTCAATGACAGATTTTCTGAGATGCATAATGTAAAGAAAGGTTTATCTATGTGAGAAGAGTACACATAGCGCAGAGCAGATTCACAGAAAGCTTCCTTCCAGTTTTTGTCTGAGGCTATTTCCATTTTCACCATAGGCATCAATATGCCCCTGAATATCCCTTGGTACTTTTTCTCCAAAAGGGTTTCCCCGATGCTGTATGTGAAGAGAGGTATAACACTTTGAGTGGAATGCACACGTCACAAAGCAGTTCCTCAGAAAGCTTCTCTCCAGTTTCTATCTGAACATATTTCCTTTCTCACCGCAAGCCTCAAAATGCTCGCGAATATCCCTTCACACGCTAAAAATAAACAGTGTTAGAAAATTGAACTGTGTGAAATGAATGCACATATCAGAGAGCAGATTCTTGGAACGCTTCTTTCTGGGTTTTATCTGAGGATATTTCACTTTTTTTCCCTACTCTTCAATGCGCTCAGAAATATCACTTTTTCGGTTTTACAGGAACAGTGTTCAAACACTTACTTATGAGAAAAGAGGTATAACTCCCTGAGTGGAATGCACACATCACAAAGCAGTTTCTCAGAAAGCTTCTCTCCAGTTTTTATCTGAAGATATTTCCTTTTTCACCATAGGCCTGAATTTGTTCCCGAATGTCAATTGACAGATCCGTCCATGATGGAGTTTCCAAACTTCGTAATGTCAAGGAAATTTTATCTATGTGAGATGAATAAACATATCTATCACAAAGCATTTACAGAGAAAGCTTCTTTCCAGTTTTTGCCTGAGGATATTTCCTTTTTCACTGTAGCACTCCATATGGTGAATGTCCCTTGGTAGCTTTTTCTCCGAAAGGGATTTCTCAATCCTCTATGAGAAAAAAGGTATAACTCTGTGAGTGGAATGCACACGTCACAAAGCAGCTCCTCGGAACGCTTTTCTCCAGTTTTAATCTGAAGATATTTCCATTTTCCCCATAAGCCTCAAAGCGCTCCAGAATATCCCTTCACAGACTAAACATAAACAGTTTTAGAAAACTGCTCAACAAAAAGAGAAGCTTAATGAGGGAGAGGAATTCACTCAACACATAGCAGTTTCACAGAAAACTTCCTTCTGGTTTTCATCTGTGGATATTTCTTTCTCCATATTCTAAAAAGCATTCCCAAATGTCCTTCCTCAGATTCCACAAAAACAGTGATTTCAAACTGCTCAATCCAAAGAATGGTTTAACTCTATGAGATGAATACATACATCACAAAGCAGTTGCTCAGAAAGCTTCTCTCCAGTTTTCATCGGAAGACATTTCCTCACTCACCACAGGCCTCCCAACATCACTAAATATCCCTTCACAGATTCCTCAAAGACAGAGTTTCCAAACTGGGCAACGTAGAGTAACCTTTAACTCTGTGAAATGAATGCACATATCAGAGAGCAGTTTCTTGGAATGCTTCTGTCTGGGTTTTATTTGAAGATATTTCACTTTCCGCCATAGTCTTCAAGGTGCTCTGAAATATCACATTTTCGGTTTTACAGGAACAGTGTTCAAACACTGCCTTATGAGAAAATAGGTATAACTTCCTGAGTGGAATGCACAGATCACAAAGAAGTTTCTCAGAAAGCTACTTTCCAGTTTTCCTCTGAGGCTATTTCCCTTTTCACCATATGCGTCAATATGCTCCTGAATATCACTTGGTACCTTTTTCTCCTAAAGGGTTTCCCCATTGCTGTATCAGAAGAGAGATAAAACACTGTGAGTGGAATGCACATGTCACAAAGCAGTTTCTAAGAAAGCTTCTCTCCAGTTTCTATCTGAACATATTTACTTTTTTACTGTAAGCCTCCAAGCGCTCCTGAATATCCCTTCCCACGCTAAACATAAACAGGATTGTAAAACTGCTCAATGAAAAGAGAGGTTTAACTGAGAGAGAGGAATTAAGACGACACAGAACAGTTTCAGAGAAAGCTTCATTCCGTATTTTACCTGAGGATATTTCTTTCTCCATATTTTAGTGAGTGTTCCCGAATATCCTTCCTCAGATCCCATAGAAACAGGAATTTCAAACTGCTCAATCCAAAGAATGATTTATCCCTATGAGAGGAATACAAACATCACAAAGAGTTGCTCAGAAATCTTCTCTCCAATTTTCAACGGAATACATTTCCTTGCTCGCCACAGGCCTCCAGTGCCACTTAATATCCCTTCACAGAATCCTCAAAGTCAGACTTTCCGAACTGGGAAATATAGAGTAAACTTTAACACTGTGAAATGAATGGACATGTCAGAGAGTAGTTTCTTGGGATGCTTCTTTCTGGGCTTTATTTGCTGACATTTCACTTTTTGTCATAGCCTTCAATGTGCTCTGAATATCACTTATTTAGTTTTACAGGAACAGTTTC
>NW_016816723.1:8761-12238 GCF_001698545.2 Rhinopithecus bieti
AAGCTTTAACTCTGTGAAATGAATGCACATATCAGAGAGTAGTTTCTTGGAATGCTTCTTTTTGGGTTTTGTTTGAGGATATTTCACTTTTCGCCATAGTCTTCAATGTACTCCGAAATAACACCTTTTCATTTTTACAGGAACGGTGCTCAAACACTGCCTTATGAGAAAAGAGGTATAATTCCCTAAGTGGAATGCACACATCACAAAGCAGTTTCTCAGAAAGCTTCTCTCCAGTTTTTATCTGAAGATATTTCCTTTCTCACCATAGGCCTGAATGTGCTCCTGAATTTCCCTTGGCGGATCCATCCATGACGGAGTTTCCAAACTGCGTAATCTAAAGAAAGTTTTATCTATGTGAGATGAATAAATATATATATCACAAAGCAGTTTCACAGAAAGATTCTTTCCAGTTTTTCTCTGAGGATATTTCCTTTTTCACAATAACCATAAATATACTCCTGAATGTCCCTTGGTATCTTTTTCTCCAAAAGGGATTCTCAAATCCTCTATGAAAAAAAAGATATAACTCTGTGAGTGAAATGTACCCGTCACCAAGCAGTTCCTCGGAAAGCTTCTCTCCGGTTTCTATCTGAACATATTTCCTTTTTCACCATAAGCCTCAAAGCGCTCCTGAATATGCCTTCGCATGCTAAACATAAACAGCGTTAGAAAACTGCTGAATGAAAAGAGAAGCTTAACTGAGTGAGAGGAATTCACATGACACATAGCAGTTTCACAGAAAGCTTCCTTCTGGTTTTTATCTGAGGATAGTTCTTTCTCCATATTCTAAAGAGTGTTCCCAAATGTCCTTAATCAGATTCCACAGAAGCGGTGATTTCAAACTGCTCCATCTAAAGAATGGTTTTACACTATGAGATAAATACACACATCACAAAGCAGTTGCTCAGAAAGCTTCCCTCTAATTTTCATCGGAAGACATTTCGTTGCTCACCACAAGCCTCTGGACACCACTTAACATCCCTTCGCAGATTCGTGAAAGACAGAGTTTCCAAACTGGGCAAAGTAGAGAAAGCTTTAACTCTGTGAAATGAATGCACATATCAGAGAACAGTTTCTTGGAATGCCTCCTTCTGGGTTTTATTTAAGGATATTTCACTTTTTGCCATAGTCATCAATGCGCTTCAATATCACATTTTCTGTTTTACAGGAACAGTGTTCAAACACTGCTTTAGTAGAAGAGAGGTGTAATTCCCAGAGTGGAATGCACACATCACAAAGCAGTTTCTCAGAAAACTTCTCTCCAGTTATTATTTCAAGATATTTCCTTTTTCACCGTAGACGTGAATGTGCTCCCGAATGTCCCTTCGTGGATCCGTCCATGACGGAGTTTACAAACCACGTAATATAATGAAAGTTTTATCTATGCGAGATGAATAAACATATCTATCACAAAGCAGTTTCACAGAAAGTTTCTTTCCTGTTTTTATCTGAGGATATTTCCTTTTTCACCATAGCTGTCCATGTACTTCTGAATGTCCCTTGATAGCTTTTTCTCCAAAAGGGATTACCCAACCCTCTATGAGAAGAAAGGTATAACTCGGTGAGTGAAATGCCCACGTCACAAGGTAGCTCCTTGGAAAGCTTCTCTCCAGTTTCTATCTGAAGATATTTCCGTTTTCACCATAAGCCTCAAAGTACTCCCATCCCAAATATCCCTTCACAGACTAAACAAAAGCAGTGTTACAATACTGCTCAATGAAAAAAGAAGCTTAACTCTGTGAGTGGAATTCACATGACACAGAGAAGTTTCAGAGAAGGTTTCCTTCTGGTTTTTATTTGAGGGTATTTCTTGTTCACCATATTCTAAAGAGCGTTCCCAAATGTCCTTTCTCTGGTTCCACAGAGTGATTTCAAACTGCTCAATCCAAAGAATGATTTAACTCTATGAGATGAAAGCACACATCACAAAGCAGATTCTCAGAAAGCTTCTCTCCAGTTTTTATCTGAAGATATTTCCTCTTTCACCATAGTCCTGAATGTAATCCCCAATATCCCATCACGGATCCTTCCATGACAGAGTTTCCAAGCTGAGTAATGTAAAGAAAGCTTTTTTTTATGTGAGATGAATAAACACAGCAAAAAGCAGATTAACATAAAGCTTCTTTCTAGTTTCTATCTTAAGTTATTTCCTTTTTCACCACATTCCTGAATGTGCTCCCGAACGTCCCTTTGCGGATCCATCCTTGACAGAATTTCCAAGCTGCGTAATGTAAAGAAAGCTTTATCTATGTGACATGAATACACATATCACAGAGTAGTTTCACAGAAAGCTTCTTTCCAGTTTTTGTCTGAGGCTATTACCCTTTTCACCATGGGCATCAATATGCCCTGAATATCACTTGGTGCCTTTTTCTCCAAAAGGGTTTCCCCGATGCTGTATGAGAAGAGAGGTATAACACTGTGAGTGCAATGCACAGGTCACAAAGCAGTTCCTCAGAAAGCTTCTCCCCAGTTTCTATCAGAACATATTTCCTTTTTCACCATAAGCCTCAAAGTGCTCCCCAATATCTTCTCGCACACTAAACACAAACAGTGTTAGAAAACTGCTCAATGAAAAGAGAAGCTTAACTGAGGGAGTGGATTTCATGTGACATACAGCAGTTTCAAAGAAAGCTTCCTTCTGGTTTCTATCAGAAGGTATATCTTTCTACATATTCTAAAGAGCATTTCCAAATGTCCTTCCTCAGATTCCACAGAAACAGTGACTTCAAACTGCTCAACCCAAAGAATCGTTTAACTCTGTGAGATGAATGCACACATCACATCACAAAGTAGTTGCTCAGAAAGCTTCTCTCCAGTTTTCATTGGAAGACATTTCCTTTTTCATGGTAGGCCTGAATGTGATCCTGAGTATCCCTTCGTGGATCTGTCCATGACGGAGTTTCCAGGCTGTGTAATGTAAAGAAACTTTTATCTATGAGAGACGAACAAACATAGCAAAAAACACATTCACAAAACGCTTCTTTTCAGTTTTTATCTGATGATATTTCCTGTTTTACCATATGCCTGAATGTGCTCCCGAATGTCCCTTCGCAGATCCGTCCAAGACTGAGGTTCCAAATGGCGTATTATAAAGAAAGTTGTATCTATGTGAGATGAATAAACATATCTATCACAAAGCAGTTTCACAGAAATATTCTTTCCAGTTTTTGTCTGAGGATATTTCCTTTTTCACCATAGCAGTCCCTAGGCTCCTGAATGCCCCTTGGTGTCTTTTTCTCCAAAAGGGATTCCCCAATCCTCTATGAGAAGAAAGGTATTATTCTGTGGGTGGAATGCACACATCACAAAGCAGCTCCTCGGAAAGCTTCTCTCCAGTTTCTATCTGAAGATATTTTCTTTTTCACTGCAAGCCTCAAAACGCTCCCAAATATCCCTTCACAGACTAAACAAAAAAAGTGTTAGAATATTGCTCAGAGAAAAGAAAAGCTTAACTGTGTGAGCAGAATTCAC
>NW_016816724.1:0-907 GCF_001698545.2 Rhinopithecus bieti
CCCTCGCGCTCGCCTGCCCTCCCCCCACCCCCCCAGCTCTCGCTCGCTCTCGCCGCGGCTCTGCCAGCCCAGTCCAAATCAAAATACTGTCACACAATATGGCGGCGCGGCGGCCGGCAAACACCGCGAGATCTGCGGCCGCGGCTGAGGCGGCGGCTGTGACGAGGCCTCCCCTAGCCGAACGGCGGGGGAACGACCGGCGGCGGCGGCGGCCCGGGGATGCTCTTCCTCCGCCCCGTACCCCTCCCCTGACACTCGCAGTCTCTACGCCTGTCTTGCAAGGGCTGGATGGAGGACGCGGGCCGCCGCTGGGGACGTGCGAGGGGGGCGCCGGTGCGGGCAGCCGGCGGAGGGCCGGGACCCCCTTTCTCGGCCTGGGCCCCCCATCCTTGGGGGTAGGGTGCGGGTCCCACCTCCTGCCACGGGGGCCGCTAGCAGTTTGGGCTGAAGGAAGAAAAGAACTGAGCTCGCATCCCAGCTGCACCTCGCGGAGGGGCTGGCCGGGTCCGGAAGCGGGTGGCGGGACTTGCGGGGCGGCCGGCGGCGCCGCGCGGGTGGGGTCCGGGAGTCCGGGCGGACCCCGGGGCGCAGCGGCGGTCGAGAGGAGCAGGTGGGCCCGCGGCGGAGGCGGGCGCCGGGTGGCAGCGGGCCGGGACACACCCCCTTGGAGCCCGACCGCACCGAGGCCGCCGGCTAACGGGAGGGAGCCGTGCGGAATGGTCCCTGGCGTGTGCAGGCGACGTCTTGGGATCCTCACAACTGACAACTTCGAAACTTGAAAAAAGTGTCGGCTTCTGACTTTTCTTGAGCAGTTGAGGGGGAGAAAAGAAATCTAAATGCTGCGAGGGTTTCGTTGTTTCGATTTTATTTTAATTGCACGTTCCTAGAAGTCCTAGAAGCAGAGCCA
>NW_016816725.1:0-2185 GCF_001698545.2 Rhinopithecus bieti
TATATTTATGTATAATGGTTAGTTATGTAAAAATGTATCTTTTTTTTCTTTTTTTTGAGACGGAGTCTCGCTCTGAAGCCCAGGCTGGAGTGCAGTGGCGCGATCTCGGCTCACTGTAAGCTCCGCCGCCTCCCAGGTTCACACCATTCTCCTGCCTCAGCCTCCCGAGTAGCTGGGACTACAAGCGCCCACCACCACACCTGGCTAATTTTTTTGTATTTTAGTAGAGACTGGGTTTCACCGTGTTTGCCACAATAGTCTCGATCTCCTGACCTCGTGATCCGCCCGCCTCGGCGTGCCAAAGTGCTGGGATTACAGGCGTGAGCTATCGAGCCCCGCCGTAAAAATGTATCTTTTACCACAAGTCTTAGTTTACAAAAAAAAAAAGTTTGAAAGGCACTGGCTAAGTGGATTGAGAGCTGAAATGTCTGAGATTTATAACCCTCTCCACTTAATATGAGATCTCAGATGTCAGGGAATATTATGGGGCCTATTTAAAGCTTGCCACCCAGAAACATGAAACCAAAACCAAAAGCTGCAAGGAAAAAGATTTTGAAACTAGATTTTGTAAAATATTTCTAAATTGTCTATGTTAAAACATATAATAGAATTGAAAGGTGTAAAACTGAAAAAACATCTGCACCCACATGTCAAAGTGTCATATTCTTACTATTAAAATAATGATTATAAATCAAGAGGTGAAAAAGTCTGATATCCCGACAGAAGAAAAGGGACAGAGGCAAATCATGAGAAAAAGGGAAATCGATAAAAAGATGTTCACCGGGCGCGATGGCTCAAGCCTGTAATCCCAGCACTTTGGCAGGCCGAGGTAGGTGGACCACCTGAGGTCAGGAGTTCTAAACCAGCCTGGCCAACATGTGAAACCCCGTCTCTACTAAAAATACAAAAAGTAGCTGACAGTGGTGGCACGTGCCTGTAGGCTCAGCTACTTGGGAGGCAGAGGCACAAGGATCACTTGAACCCGGGAGGCAGAGGTTGCAGTGAGCCAAGATTATACCACTGCACTCCAGCCTGTGCAACAGAGTAAGACTTGGTCTCAAAATAAATAAATAAATAAAAATAAAAAGATGTTCAACTTCACCAACAATGTCAATTAAGACAGGATCTAATTTTTTTTCAACTCCTGATGTTTTTTAAATACCCTGTTTTGTCAAGGATGTAACACTATAAAGGCACCACATACTGCTGGTGGGAGTATAATTAGGTAAACCCGGAGAAAAATTGGCAATACACACCAGAAGCCTTGAAAATTGTACCCTTTGTCTTAATAATCCCTCTTCAAATAATTTATCTCAAGGAAACAATCATGGGTGTGTTCAAGGTTGTTAACAATAGTAAAAAACTGGAGGAAAAAAAAAAAAACCCTGGCTCTCCAACAATAGGAATGTTATGATCTTGTGTACAAAATATAATTAATTAATAAGTTAACTAGCAAAGCCCCAACCTGGGGCTTGAGTTTGGGCCATTTTGGGGGCTGAAAACCTGACCACTCCTTTGGGAGTTCATTTTCCTGAGCTGACCAATGAAGGCAGAAGGAGGGAGGAGTTTGGAGAACACAGGCTTGGGGGTGGTGCGATGCAGACAATGGGACTGTTGAACCTCAGCAGAGAGGGGTTGAGATGGAAGCCGAGAAGCTATTTTCAAGAGATACTTTGCAAGACTCTAAATCTGAGGCCTGGGATTAACAAAAAAGACATCATAGGTCTGTTGGTAAAAAGTGCCCTGGAGAAGAGTACAGCAGACAAGAGAGTCTAGGGACTGTGAGGGACTTTGCAGGTTTATTTAGGGTAGGCAGGGAAGGCGCCTCTGATGAGCTGAGATTTAGCAGAGACCTGAAGAAATGGTGAGAACTACCAAGGGAGACTAGGCAGAGGGAACAGCCAGTGCAAAGGCCTTGGGGCAGCACATGCTTGCTGTGTTTGAAGAACAGCAAGGAAGCCAGTGTGGCTGGAGTGTGGTGAGCGCAGGTGCCACTGGCAGGAGACGAGAGCAGTAAAGCAGCCAGGTTGGGTCATGTAGGGCCTTGTGACCATTCTGAGGATTTGTCATTTACTCTGAGTGAGAGAGGAAGTCGTAGGGAGGATTTTGAGTAGGGAAGGGACATGTCCTGACTTAGGTTTTTATTATTTATTTATCTATTTATTTATCTATTTATTTATTTATT
>NW_016816726.1:0-883 GCF_001698545.2 Rhinopithecus bieti
TATCCTGGAACCTAGAGAAACAGTTCTTCTGCTGTGTGCCAAGGGGAAATCGAGAATCACCCTCTGAACTTTCAGGACTTGTTAGTGCACGTTCATGTTTCTGTCCTCACTGTGCGCTCCCGGTTTAAAGATCTGCTGGGGTGGATGGCGGAGTGAATATTCATGCTGGGCTCACTGGTAAAACTCCAGTCTCCTTTGAAGGGAGGAGGAATGTTTGACCTTGAGCATATTTCCAGCCTCCAGTTCCAACCCAGTCACAGATTCTGAGATGAGGTTTCTTTCTCCCCAGTTCTCTAATATTGGGCGAAGCCAATAGTTCCTTCCCACAAAAGATAGTATCACACTATTTCCTGTCTTCAGAACTTTGGCTGTGGTTTTGTTCTCTAAGTTGATATTCATCACTTAAGTTCTGGACTTTTTCTTTCGTTATTTTTTTCTCTGAGACAAAGTCTCGCTCTCTTGCCCAGGCTGGAGTGCAGTGGTGTGATCTCGGCTCATGCAAGCTCTGCCTTCTGGGTTCGTGCCATTCTTCTGCCTCAGCCTCCCGAGTAGCTGGGACTACAGGTGCCTACCACCACGCTTGGCTAATTTTTTGTATTTTTATAGAGACAGGGTTTCACCATGTTGGCCAGGCTGGTCGTGAACTCTTGACATCAGGTCATCCGCCCACCTCAGCCTCCCAAAGTGCTGGAATTACAGGTGTGAGCCAGAGTGCTCAGCCAAAAAAATAATTTTTACGTAAGCTAGTTAACCAAAAACCACCCCCGTACTCATGAACATTTTTTCATGAATTCATTCATTTCTATTGGTATACATTTGCTCATTTCAGTAGATAATGTGTATTTGAACCTGGAAGCTTATCCTCATGGCAGAAAGTGTTCAG
>NW_016816727.1:0-2186 GCF_001698545.2 Rhinopithecus bieti
CCAAAATATCTCATTGCCATTTCTAGGAAAACAGTGTTAGCAAACTGCTCAATGAAAAGAACAGTGTGACACTGTGAGATGAATTTACATATGACAAAGCAGTTTCTCAGATAGCTTCTTTCTAGTTTTTTTCTGAGGATATTTCCTTTTTCAACATAGGCCTCAATGCGCTCCCATATATGCTTTTAGAGATTCCATGAAAACAGTGTAGGCAGACTGCTCCATGAAAAGAAATGTGTAACTCTGTGAGATGAATTCCCAGATGACAAAACAGTTTCTCAGAAAGTTCTTTTGGGTTTTTATGTGTGGATATTTTCTTTGTCACCAAAAGCTTCAATGCGCTCCCAAATATCCCAATGTAGATTCCACGAAATCAGTGTTATCAAGCAGCTCAATGAAGGGTGTAACTCTGTGGATGAATTCACAGATCACAAAGCAGTTTCTCCTAAAGCTTCTTTCTACTTTTCATCTGAGGGTACATACCTTTTCACTGTAAGCCTCTATGCATTCTCAAATAACCCTTGGCAGATTCCACGAAAAAAGTGTTAGCAAACTGTTCAATGAAAAGACCAGTGTAACTCGGTGAGATGAATTCACACAACACAAAGCAGTTTTTCAGAAAGCTGCTTTCTAGTTTTTACCTGAGGATATGTGATTTTTCACAATAGGCCTCCATAGGCTCCCAAATATCCCTTTGAAGACTCCACGAAAACAGTGTTAGCAAACGGCTCCATGAATGGAAGGGTGTACGTCTGTGAGATGAATTCACACATCACAAAGAACTTTCTCAGAAAGCGTCTTTCTAGTTTTTATCTGAGGATATTTCCTTTGTCACTATACACTTAAACGCAATCCAAAATATTCCTTTCCAGGTTCCCCAAAAAAGATGTTACCCAACTGCTCCTTGAAAAGAATCATGTAAATTTTTCAGATGAATTTACAAGTCACAAAGCAATTTCTCAGAAAGCTTCTTTTTGCTTTTGTCTGAGGATAATTCATTTGTCACCCTAAGCTTCAATCTGCTCTGAAATAACACATTGCAGATTCCAAGAAAACATGTTAGCAAACTGCTCAATAAAAAGAACAGTGTGACTCTGTGAGATGAATTCACACATCACTAAGAAGCCTATGGGAAAGCTTCTTTTTGGTTTTTAACTCAGGATATTCCCTTTGTTACCATAGGCTTCATTGCGATCCAAAGTATCCCTTCTCAAATTCCCCCAAAACATTGCTACCATACAGTTATATGAAACGAATCATGTAACTCTGTGAGGTGAATTAACGCATGACAAAACTGTTTCTCAGAATGCTTCTTTCTATTTTACATACGATGATATGTCCTTTGTTACCATAAGGTACAATGTTCTCCAAAATATCCCATTGCAGATTCCAAGAAGTCAGTGTTAGCAAACAACTGAATGAAAACAACACTGTAATTCTGTGAGATGAATTCACACATCATAAAGCTTTACACAGAAAGCTTATTTTTTTATCTGAGGATATTTTCTCTGTCATGGTAGGCTTCAATGTGCTCCCAAATATTATGTTGCAGATTTCACAAAAACAGTGATATCAAACTGGTCAATGAAAAAACGGTGTAACCCTGTGAGAATAATTCACACATCACAAAGAACTTTCTCAGAAAGATTCCACTTTTTATCTGAGCATATTTACTTTGTCACCATAGGCTTCAATGTGATCAAAAATATCCCTTCTCAGATATCCCAAAAACAGTGCTAACAAACTGCTCAATGAAAAGAAGCTTGTAACTCTGTGAGATGAATTAACACATCAGAAATCATTTCCTCAGAAAGATTCTTTCTAGTTTTTACATGAAGGTAATTCCTTTGTCACCTTAAGCTTCAATGTGCTCAGAAATATTCTTTTGCAGATTCCATGAACACATTGTTAGCAAACTGCTCAATGAAAAGAAACGTGTAACTCTGGGAAATGAATTCACAAATCACCATGCAGTTTCTCAGAAAACTTCTTTCTAGTTTTTGTCTAAGGATATTTCCATTGTCACCTTAAGCTTCAATGTGCTCTGAAATATCCCATTGCAGATTCTTCGAACACATTGTTAGCAAACTGCTCCAAGAAAAGAATCGTGTAACTCTGTGAGATGAATTCACACATCACAAAATGGTTTTCTAGAAAGCTTCTTTCTAGTTTTTATCTGATTATGT
>NW_016816728.1:0-905 GCF_001698545.2 Rhinopithecus bieti
CCTATGGTGAAAAAGGAAATATCCTCAAATAATAACAAGAACATAACTTTCTTAGAAACTGCTTAGTGATGTGTGAATTCATTCCACAGAGTTACACTGTTCTTTTCATTGAGTAGTAGGTTAACACTGTCATCTTGGAATCTGCAAAGCAATATCTCGGAGTACATTGAAGCTTATGGTAACATAGAAAATATCCTCACATAGTAACCAGAAAAAAGCTTTCTGAGAAACTGCTTTGTGATGTGTTAATTCAACTGACATAATTACATGATTCTTTTCATGGATGAGTTTTGTAGCATTGTTTTTGGGGAATCTGAGAAGGAATATCTTGGATCACTTTGAAGCCTATGGTGACAAAGGAAATATCTTCAGGTAAAAACTAGAAAGAAGATTTCTGAGGACCTTCTTTGTGATGTGTGAATTCGTCTCATGGAGTTACACCTTTCTTTCCAGGAGCAGTTTGTTAACAATGTTTTCATGAAATCTTCCAAGGGATATTTTGGAGTGCATTGATGCCTATGGTGAAAAGGAAATATCCTCAGATAAAACTAGAAAGTAGCTTTCTGAGAAACTGTTCTATGATTGTGAATTCATCTCACAGAGATACACTGTACTTTTCCTTGAGAAGTGTGCTAACACCGTTTCCTTAGAATTTGCATCAGGATATTTCGGAGCACATTGAAGCTTATGGTGGCAAAGAAACTATCCTTAGACAAAAACCATAAAGAAGCTTTCTGAGAAACTACTTCTGATGTGTTGATTCAACCCACAGAGTTACACGATTCTTTTCGTGGAGCAGCTCTGTTTTTCGGGAATCTGAGAAGGGATATTTTTGATTGCATTGAAGCCTATGTTGAGAAAGGAAATATTCTCAGATAAAACTAGAAAGAAGCTGTCTGATAAAT
>NW_016816729.1:0-240 GCF_001698545.2 Rhinopithecus bieti
TCCTGTAAATCTGTGAGATGTATTCACAAATCAGAAAGCATTTTCATAGAAACCTTCTTTCTAGTTTTGTCTGAGGATATTTCTTTTTCACCACAGGCTTCATTGTGCTCGTGAATATCCCTTTGCAGATTTCATGAAAATAGTATTAGGAAACTACTCCACAAAAGAAAGGTGTAAACCTGTGAGATGAATTCACACATCACAAAGCAGTTTTTAAGAAAGCTGCTTTTGTTTTTTTTT
>NW_016816730.1:0-3242 GCF_001698545.2 Rhinopithecus bieti
ACTGCTCTCTTCAAAGCTGTCAGAGTCTCTAGCATCTGCAGAGGTTTCTGTTGCATTTTTATTGTTGTTGTTGTTGTTTAGCTGTGCCTTGTCCCCAGAGGTAGAGTCTACAGAGACTGGCAGGCCTCCTTGAGCTGCTGTGAGCTCCACCCAGTTCGATCTTCCTAGGGCTTTGTTTACCTACTTAAGCCTCAGCAATGACGGGCGCCCCTCCCCCAGCCTCGCTGCTGCCTTGCAGTTAGATCGCAGACTGCTGTGATAGCAATGAGGAAGGCTCAGTGGTCATGGGACTCTCCTGGCCAGGTGTGGGATATAATCTCCTGGTGTGCCCGTTTGCTTAAAGCACAGTATTGGGGTGGGAGTTACCCAATTTTCCAGGTGTTGTGTGTCTCAGTTCCCCTGGCTAGGAAAAGGGATTTCTTTCCCCTTGTGCTTCCCAGGTGAGGCGATGTCTCGCCCTGCTTCAGCTCTCGCTGGTCAGGCTGCAACAGCTGACCAGCACCGATTGTCTGGCACTCCCCAGTGAGATGAGCACAGTACCTCAGTTGAAAACGCAGAAATCACCTGACTTCTGTGTTGCTCGCGCTGGGTGCTGGAGACTGGAGCTGTTCCTATTCGGCCATCTTGCTCCGCCCTCCCTTGTATGCATGTTTTATATCAACAAATAGTACATAGTACCTATTTGCCCAAAATGCTAACTCTACCTCAGAATAATGGCAGCATTTTTTGGTTTGTTTATGGTGGAACACAGGACATGATCATACAGATTGTAATATTCCAAGGGGAGTATTACAGCCCTACCCCTTGGGTGAAACTGTAGGTCTTTTTATTTTTACCTCAGTCTGGTTCATGGTATGTTTTTTATTTTAAGAGAATGCAATTTTTGTTGTTGTTGTTTGTTTTTTCCAGAAAAATTTCCCTCACAGCAATGATTGCCAATGCCGAGGCACCTAGCACAGTGCTTTCCTCAGTGGGTATTCAGTATATATGGAACTGGGTTGATTAAGGCACAAAACCAACAGCAAGATTGGTTCAGTGAAGAATAGTTTAGTAATACTGGTTAGACTAAAAGGCCATGACTTAGCAGCAAACATTTTTACATTCATTTGAGAAATAATTTACAATTAGATCACCAAAAAATGTTAATTTACAGTGGTGGCATTTAAGCTTGGCTGCACTCTGTCATCACCTATACAGTTTAAAATCACACTGTTGCTCAGGTTCAACTCAAGCAATTCTGATTTAATTAGGGTGTGGCAACCTGTGTTTAGGGGATTTTTTAACACCACCCCACCCCTCTCTGCCCTACCCCAAGTGATTTTTACATGCAGTCTGGGATGAAAACAATGTGTTCAGGGTGAGGGATGGATTCACTGTATGTGATTTCCATATGTGCTGCTGAGATTTGCCCCATGGGCTGCTTCTGACTTTGGGATCTTGAAAAACATCACTGCCATTGTAAAAATCAAAAGACAATTTCAAGATGTACTGAAATACTTTGCTAAATTCCAACAGAATAAAATGTCTTCTTAGCAGATCCGTCTATAGTCACTTGAATTCAAGGTAAGAGATTGTTTCAGGCACAGTAGTTTTAGTAAGTGTTGAAAATCATAAATAGCCTACACATATCAACAAACTATTCTAATCCTTTGACATATTTGACAGACTTTTCTAAATCAAATTTTAGCTTACAAATTGTCTCTCTTTTTTTTTTTTCTATTGCCCTGGCTGGAGCACATGGTGCGATCTTGGCTCACTGCAACCTCTGCCTCCCAGCTTCAAGCAATTCTCCTGTCTCAGCCTCCCAAGTAGCTGGGATTACAGGTGTGCACCACCATGCCTGGCTAAAAATTTTCATATTTTTAGTAGAGAAGGAGTTTTGCCATGTTGGCCAGGCTGGTCTTGAACTCCTGACTTCAGGTGATCTACCTGTCTCTGCCTCCCATTAAGTGCTGGGATTATAGGCATGAGCCACAGCACCCAGCTGAAAAATTGTGTCTTTTTTGACCCCTAACTTTTGGATGCTATACAGCGCCAATGCCAATGCAGCACATAAAAGAATAATAAGCAGAGTTATTTGTTGAATTGAATTACATGGAAAGCATTGTCAAAAATGTTTGATCTACAACTTAATATTTTAATGCATGTTATTAATGTTTATTTCAAAATGTACGAAATTTCTTTTTTTTTTTTTTTTTTTGAGACAGAGTCTTGGTCTGTCACCAGGCTGGAGTGCAGTGGTGCAATCTTGGCTCACTGCAACCTCCACCTCCCGAGTTCAAGCGATTCTCCTGCTTCAGTCTCCCAAGTAGCTGGGACTACAGGCACACACCACCACACCCAGATAATTTTTTTTTCTTTCTTTTTTGAGACGGAGTCTCCATCTGTCACCCAGGCTGGAGTGCAGTTGCAAGATCTTGGCTCACTGCAACCTCCGCCTCCAGGATTCAAGCGATTCTCCTGCCTCAGCCTCCTGAGTAGCTGGGATTACAGGTGCATGGTTTCACACCCAGATAATTTTTGTATTTTTAGTAGAGATGGGGTTTCACCATGTTGGTCAGGCTGATGAACTCCTGTTCTGACCTAGTTTTGAACTCCTGAGCCCGCCTCGGGCTCCCCAAGTCCTGTGATTATAGGTGTGAGCCACCGCATCCAGCCTAATTTTTGTATTTTTAGTGGAGATTGGGTTTCACCATGTTGGCCAGGATGGTCTTGATATTTTGACCTTGTGATCCACCGGCCTTGGCCTCCCAAAGTGCTAGGATTATAGACGTGAGCCACTGCGCCTGGCCAATGTATGAAATTTCTAAAACTCTAATATATGTGAGTATATGCTAATTGTCATAATTACGGTTATTATGATAAATTATTGTATGCTGAAGATATAATCCATTTATTTTTATTTATTTCTTTATACTTTTTTTTTTTAAGATGGAGTTTCACTGTTGTTGCCAGTCTAGAGTGCAATGGTGTGATCTTGGCTCAGTGCAACCTCCGCCTCCCAGGTTCAAGTGATTCTTCTGCCTCAGCCTCCCATGTAGCTGAGATTACAAGGATGCACCACCATGCCTGGCTAATTTTCGTATTTTTAATAGATAAGAGGTTTCACCATGTTGATTAGGCTGGATGGTCTCGAACTTCTGACCTAGGGTGAGCCACCCACCTTGGCCTCTCAAAGTGCTGGGATTACAGGCATGAGCCACTGTGCCCGGCCTCTTTATAGCCGTTTTAGTCATTTCCAT
>NW_016816731.1:0-2952 GCF_001698545.2 Rhinopithecus bieti
ACACCGGGGCCTATCATGGGAGGGGGTAGGGGGGAGGGATTGCGTTGGGAGTTATGAATTTGCCTATTTTAGGTATCCCACATGAGTGGAACCATACAACATTTGGCATTTTGTATCTAGTTTATTTCACTTAGCATAACGTTTTCAAGGTTCATCCATGTTGTTACATACATCAGAATTGTATTCCTTTTAAGGCTTAAGGTTGAATAATATTCATATATATATTTGTAAATTGATATGTATCCCACATTTTGCTTATCCATTGTTTACCTGTTTTGATGGACACAAGTTGTTTCCACCTTTTGACTACTGTCTATAATGTTGCTGTGAACATTGGTGTACACAAATCTGATTAAGTCCCTGCTTTTATTTATTTATTTTTTGTCGTTGTTTGTTTGTTTTAGACGGGGTCTCACTCTGTCACCTAGCCTGAAGTGCAGTGTTGTGATCAGGGCTCAAGCACTCCACACACCTCAGCCTACCAAGTAGCTGGGATGACAGGTGCATGCCACCACACCTGGCTAATTTTTGTATTTTTTGTAGAGATAGGGTTTTGTCATGTTGCCAAGGCTGGTCTCAAACTCCTGGGTTCATGCAATTCATCTGCCTTGGCCTCCAAATGCTAGGATTACAGGTGTGAGCCACCATGCCCAGCACCCTGCTTTTATTTTTTTCGGTGTATACATAGAAGTGGAATTGCTAGATCCTGTGGTAATTCTTCAACTTTTTTGAGTGACTGCCAACCCGTTTTCTACTGTGGCTATATCATTGTTAGCTTTACCACTAAGAATGCACAAAGATTCCAGTTTCTCTACATTTTGGGCAAACTTGTTAGTTTCCATTTTTTAAAATAGCCATATTAGTGGGTGTGAAGTGGTATCTCACTGTGGGATTGATTTGCATTTCCCTAATAACTAGTGACATTGAACATCTTTTCACATGCTTATTGAGAATGTGTACGTCTTCTTTGGAAAAATGTCTGTTCAACTTCATTGTCCATGTTTTAATTGCATTTTTGGTTGTTATAATTGACTTGGAGGAGTTCTTTTATACTGTGGATGTTAATTACTTGTCAGATATATTATTTTCAAATATTTCCTCCCTTTCTAAGGGTTATATTTTGCTTCCTTGACAGTGTTCTTTGATTAAAAAATGCTTTAATCTTGATAAAATACATTTTATCTGTTTTTCTTTTGTTGTTAGTGCTCTGAATGTCATATCCAAGAAATCATTGCCAAAACCGATGTTGTGAAGATTTGCTATATTTTTTTCTTTGAGTTTTATACTATTAGCTCCTATATTTAGATTTTTGATCCGTTTTCACTAATTTTTTGTGTGTGTGATGTAAGGTAAGGGTCCACCTTCATTGTTTTGGAACTGGATATCCAGTTTTTCCAGCACCATTTATTGAAAAGACTGTCCATTCTCAATTGAATTGTCTTGGAATCTTTGTAAAAAATCAGTTGACCATACAGGTGATGGTTTATTTTGGGGATCTCTATTCTATTCTAAAGGTCTATAAGTCTGTCCTTAGTCCAGTGCCACACTGTTTTGATGACTGTAACTTTGTCATAGGTTTTGAAATCAGAAAGTGTGAGTCCTCCAACTATGTTCTTTTTCAAGATTGTTTCACTTCTTAGAGTCCCTTGAGATTCCATATGAATTTTAGGTAGTATGGATTGTGCTGTTGTTAGGTGGTGTGTTTTTAAAATATATTTGTTTTAAGTATAATTGGTTTGTAGTGTTGTTAAAGTCTTTTATTTCGTCTTCTGTCTGGTTGTTTTATCTATTATTACAAGTTGAGATATTGAAGTCTGTATTATTGTGTAATTGACTATTTGTCCCAATTAACAAAATTGACATACCTTTAACTAGACTGACTAAGATAAAAAGAAATAAGACCTAAGTTACTAAAATCAGAAATGAAAGTTGGGGCATTACTTCCAATTCCACAGAAATAAAAAGGTTTATGAGATACCTGGAATATCAGGAATAAAGGAAGAGCAATAGAAATGGTAAATACCTGGGTAAATATAGCAGATAATTTTCATCCTCTTAAGTACTGAAAATGTTTGATTGGTTAAAATACAAAATTATACATGTATAGTGGGCCTTTCATGAATGTAGATGTAATATAACTACATCTACAACAAAAAGGGGGAGGGTAAAGTGACCTATAGGGTAATAAGAGCTCTACATTTCACCTGAAGAGGTAAATAAACTGTGAAAAAATAATTATGTATAGTTTAATTCCCAGTGTGATCAGGAGAAACTATACGAAGAGATACAGTAAAAAATATGCCCACACAAAAAGTAAATAGATACACTAGAGTTGAATTTAAAAATCAAATAATCTAAAAGATGGCAATGAATAAGAAATGGGATTTCAAAAAACTGAAAAATAATTGAAAAGTAGATTTAAATTCAAGCATATCTATAATTACATTAATGGTGAATGACCTAAACACATTAATTAAAAGACAAAGTTTGGCACAGTGGATAAAAGAACACAATCCATCTATGTGCTACCTATAAGAAACCTACTTTAGGGTTGGGTGTGGTAGCTCACGCCTGTAATCCCAGCACTTTGGAAGGCCAAGGCGGGTGGATCACTTGAGGTCAGGAGTTAGAGACTACCGTGGCCAACATGGTGAAACGCCGTCTCTCCTTAAAAAAACAAAAATTAAGAAGTAAGTCAAAAAGTGAAATGTACTAATGCATATCACCATGGTTGGTGATTTTGTGTACTTAGCTTTATAATAGTGGTCCACTGAGATACTGTGATAGACAATCTAAGTCTTTTGATGAGAGTGATCAAAAACTGTGATGGGTCATCACATAAGCAGTGTGCCCAAATCCAGTTTAATCTACTAGTAGACAATCCCAGAGAGGTAACAAATAAAAAGCAATAATTTCTGGCAACCTGCCAGGCTGCCTTTGTATCACCGTATA
>NW_016816732.1:0-690 GCF_001698545.2 Rhinopithecus bieti
TTGAAATTCACCTACAGCCCTTACTTTGAGTTGTTTCACCTTTCTGGACCAAACCAACGTATTTCTTAAATATATTTGGTTGATGTCTCATGCCTCTCTAAAATGTATAAAACCAAGCTGCGCTCTGACCACCTTGGGCACATGTTCTCAGGACCTCATGAGAACTGTATCACGGGCCATGGTCACTCATATTTGGCTCAGAATAAATCTCTTCAAATATTTTACAGAGTTTGACTCTTTTTATCTACAGGTAAATGGTGGTTTTTAGATAGCAAGTTTTAGAAAATTGAAAATAGTTTGACCACTCACTTGGTCGTTCTCTATTGCTATGCAGCCTATGAGTATAGATTGCTCTGATCAGTGTTCCAGTTCACTGTTTCCACAGAAAGGTGATATTTCTTTTCTTTCTTTTTTTTTTTTTCTTAAATAATATATTATTTTTTTTGCTGGTTTGGGAGTTTTTTTTTTTTAATTTTACTTTAACTTCTGGGATGCATGTGCAGAATGTGCAGTTTTGTTACATAGGTATACATGTGCCATGGTGTTTTGCTGGCACGTCAAAACAACCCATCATCTAGGTTTAAGCCCTGAATGCATTAGGTATTTGTCCTAATGCTCCCCCTCCCCTTACCCACCACGCTCCAAAAGGCCCCAGTGTGTGATGTTCTCCTCCCTGTGTCCATGTGTTCT
>NW_016816733.1:0-690 GCF_001698545.2 Rhinopithecus bieti
CCTTCCTCTATCTCAGCTGCAAGAGGCTTTCCTCTTTTATTAATCCACCTCAGCACAGATCCTTTATGGTTGTCACGATGGGGGACGGTCAGGTCTTTCTCATCCCACGAGGCCATATTTCAGACTATCACATGGGGAGAAACCTTGGACAATACCTGGCTTTCCAAGGCAGAGGTCCCTGCGGCTTTTCACAGTGCATTGTGCCCCTGGTTTATTGAGACTAGAGAATGGCGATGACTTTCACCAAGCATACTGCTTGTAAACATTTTGTTAACAAGGCATGTCCTGCACAGCCCTAGGTCCCTGAAACCTTGATTCCATACAACACATGTTTCTGGGAGCACAAGGTTGGGGCACAGTGGCTGGGGCAAAGTGGCTGGGGCAAAGTTAAAAATTAACAGCATTTAAGCAAAGCAATTTTTCAAGGTACAGGTCAAAGTGGAATTTCTTATGTCTTCCCTTTCTACATAGACACAGTAACAGTCTGATCTTTTTTCTTTTCCCTACACTCTTGTATCTCACTGAGCTTCTTTCAAATCAACATTTTATATTCTCCATGTGGCATTTTGAGCAATTCTTTTATATTAGGGTCTGTTGCTGAATGTATTAGCATGTTCTTGCATTGCTATAAAGAAATACCTGAAACTGGGTAATTTATAAGGAAAAGAAGTTTAATTGGCTCACAGTTTT
>NW_016816734.1:0-16962 GCF_001698545.2 Rhinopithecus bieti
AAGCTTCCTCTCAGGGGGGTACTCCACCGTGTGAGGTGTGAGGTGTCGGTCTGCCCTTTGTGGGGGATGTCTCCCAGTTAGGCTACTCAGAGGTTAAGGATCCACTTAAGCAGGCAGTCTGTCCGTTCTCAGATCTCAACCTCCGTGTTTGGAGATCCACTGCTCTCTTCAAAGCTGTCAGACAGAGTCGTTTGCGTCTGCAGAGGTTTCTGCTGCTTTTTTGTTGTTGTTGTTGTTGTTGTTGTTTAGCTGTGCCCTGTCCCCAGAGGTGGAGTCTACAGAGACTGGACATTTCTACTATTATCACTTTTTGACTATTATAAAGAATGGTCCTATGAGCATTTATGTACATGGTTTTCTATGGACATATGTTTTATTTATCTTGGGTGGAAACTTAAAAATGGAAGTACTAGGTCATGTGGTAGCTCCATGCTTAATATTTTGAGTAAATGCCAAACATTTTCCAAAGTCACAGCACTATTATTTTAAATTCCCACCAGCAACGTGTGAGGGTTCCAGTTTCTCCACATTCTCACCTATACTTATTACTGTCTTTTTATTAGAGCCATCTATTGAGAATGAAGCATTATCTCATTGAGGTTTTGGTGTGCATTTCTCTAATGACTAATAATGTTACAGTACTGTTTCAAGCAGTTAATGGGAATTTATATATCTTCTTTAGAGAAATGTCTATTCTGATACTATACCCATTTCTCAATTAGGTTGTTGGGTCCTTTGGGTTGTAAGTGCTCTATATATGCTGTATGCAAGTCTCTTATCAGATATAACCTGCAAATATCTTACCCCTTTCTGTAGATTATCTTTTCACTTTCTTGACGACATCATTTTCAACACAAAAGAGTTCAACTTTGAGGTAATCCCAATTTATTTGATTTTGTTGTTGTTGTTTTTTGTGCTTTATATTTACCCCAAACTCATGAAGATTTATTCGTATGTCATTTCTTCTGAGAGTGTTATAACTTTGTTCTTGAATTTAGGTCTATAATCCATTTTGTGTTATTTTGTGTTTGGTGTGAGATAAGGGTTCCACTTTATTCTTCTGCATGTGGATATTCACTTTCCCAACCCTATTTGCTTAACGATTACTCTTTCCTCCATTGTCTTGATACCCTTGTCAAAAATCAACTGATCATAAATATGAGGGTTTATATCTGGACTCTCAGTTATATTCTACTGATCTATATGTCTACCCTTATGCCAGTACCATAGTATCTTGATTATTGCAGTTTTGTGGTAAAATTTGAAGTCAGAAAGTATAAATACTCCCAGATTCCTGTTCAAGATTGTTTGGCTATTCTTGAAGTCTTGCATTTTCTTAACAATATTAGGATGATGTTGGACTACAGCTTCTTCCCTATGAATGGTGGCTAGGTGGGGGAAAAGAGACCCAATCCTCTCAGTGCATCTACCTGCAACATGGGGCTGGAAGGAATCAGAAACAGCAGCCTTCCCCACTAGAGATGAAACTGTAGCACCAGACTAGGAGCTGGAGAGTGAGTCCCTTGCCTTCTTGACTGTATACACCTGAGGGAATTTCAGCATCACAGAGCTGGTGTGGAGGGGGGAGTAGTGTAAGGGAGGGAACCATGACTCAAATCCCAACTCTTTCTGTTCTAAAAGAGACTTAGTAAGTTTTCTTGAATAAATGTTTCTCCATTCTCTGTATGCCTCCAGGATAAATTTAAAGACTTTAGATGTTTACTGTTTATAATTTTAACCAGTTAGAGTATTGCTTGCTAAGGAGAGTCCTGCTAAGCTCCTTACCACTTTGCATAAACTTTTAACAATCTGCTTGCTTATTATAACATTACTGTAAGACATGCAGTACCAGATATTTTTCTCATTCTTCAAATAAGGTTAAAAATGTTGAATGTAGAAATAGAAATTATGCATCTGAAAATAAAGCATATATCTCTCAACCAACTGGTTTCATCAGTTCAAGCTGCTTCTGTGTTGAAATAAGTCTGGAGGAAAAGGTCAATGAATATAATTTGCCTTCTAAAATTCACATGATCCTGTGTCATGGTTTCGTCATGTCAATTTTTATGAAGTTGTAAAGACAGTCAGACCTAGCTAGGCAGCACTTTTGTCAAATGTTAGCAAGATATACCACTCAACTATCTTTAGTAGTACTTCTCCTTAACAGAAAGCATGCAAGAAACAGATAAATTGATGATAATACACTAGAGTTAATATCTAGATATATTTTCTAATAAGTTTTACTAGTTTGTATCACACAACTTTAAAAAATGACATAGAAACCACAAATGCATACACACAGTTAAGTTAACTCATAGGGAAACCTATCACATTTAGACAAAAAATACATGATCAACTTAAGACAAAACTGTGATGTAGGCAATTTTGTCTTCTTCTATGCAGTCTTCCCCTGCTCTACTAGCAATTTCATTTCCCCAGCTGCAAGTGTCTGGTGGGCTTGTGATCTTATTCACAAGTATTCCCATCTTAGTGCGGTACCTGTTCAAGTTGTCTGCATCTTTACTTAGGTTTGAGTTAAAGACTATCTCTGCATAGTATCTGGCATCCTCAAGCGAGTAAGAAAGACGTTTTGGAATGCAGTGAAGCTGTCTTCCCTTGCACCCTGAAATCACTCACATGTGGGTAGTTTTCTGTTCTACTTACGCATAAGGATTTCTCTACAAGAAAGATACCCTTTCTGTTTGTATAACTGAATCATTCTCCTGAATTTACAGCTTCAACCCCTCTATCAGTCATTGTGACAGCACTTCACAGCAATACAACAAGAGAGATTGAAGACAAAGACAACTGATCTGCCCACCAGTCAGATGTGATTACAGCTCTGCACATCAATGTTTAGACTACAAGGCAATGTATACCATCTTTATCACAATCAGATGAGCCACTTACTGTTCATTATCTGGGGAAAGCATAAAAGAGAACACATAGTACCAGACATATTGTGTCGTCTTTCTTTCACTGAAAAGTAAAACTGGAGGACAGAAATGAAAATTAACCAATTTAGGGATTCAGAACTTAGCTGAATTTGTTATTTAACATCAGAGATATATCACCTTTTTATTTTAGTTCTTTGAAGAAAAGATCTAGCTAAGAATACAGGGAGGGAGAGAGGACATTGCAATGCCTCTAATTTTGTTTCAATTTTTGGTCATGCTCAGTGTCAGGTAGGAAATACTGAGATGCAATAGAAAGCTGCCCTTTCTTAGGTTGAATCTTTCAGAGAAAGAATAACATAAGGTTAGCAAGATCCTGTTTGAAGCATACCTGGTTACGTAAGAGTCCCAGAAAGGTAGTATAAAGTCAGTAGAGGACATAAATGGAGTTGATAATGTCATCTAAGTAAGTTCTATTACCCATCTTCCCAGGAATCTGCCCTAACTGTATCATCAACAGAGGTATTATTTAAAAATTGGTAGTTTTATACAGCTCAAGTAATCTTTTAATCATGAAGTTCTATTGATAGACTTTTAATGGCAATGCAGAATAATTAATTGACTACACATTGTACACACCTACTTGGCTTTTAAAATTGATAGTAATAAGTAAACAATGTGATATTTTGTATATTTTAATAATTTAAGTCAATTAAATTTTTAGCCTAGGTTTATTTATTTCTTTATTTTGAGACAGAGTTATGTCTGTCTCCCAGGCTGGAGTGCAGTGGCACGATCTCGGCTCACTGCAACCTCCACCACCTCCCAGGTTCAAGCATTATCCTGCCTCAGCCTCCCAAGTAGCTGGGACTACAGGCACACGCTGACATATCCGGCTAATTTTTTTTTTTTTAATTTAGTAGAGACAGGGTTTCGCTGTGTTGCCCAGGTTGGTCTTGAACTCCTGAGCTCAGGCAATCCTCCCCGCTTGGCCTCCCAAAATGCTAGGATTGCAGGTGTGAGCCACCACGCCCAGCCTAGCCTAGGTTTATGAACAATAAAATAGTACCATTTTCCATTTATTTGGCTCATGTTCAAAACCTTATTCTCTTGCCTTTGCACCCTACATCTAATCCATCAGCAAGTCTTAAGAGTTCCATCTTTAAAGATATCCCAATCTACCATGTCTTACCACATAGCCACCTTCACAACTTTCAGGTTCTTCTAGTAGCCTTCTATTGCCTCTCTGATATTCCACTATTGCTTCACTTCTGGCAATTTTCTGCACAGTAACCAGAGTGAACATTATTTTTAATCAGATTATTTCACTTTCTTAACTTAAGACCTACCAATGTCTTCTCTCTTCTCAGCTTATTCAAAGAAATTTCAAACTCTTTATGATGGCCTGAATGCCTAGTGTAATCCAATCCCAATGACTTATTCTATTCAAGCCACACTGACTTCTTGTTCCACTTTGAATACGGCTTTCTCCTTAACAAAATAAGGTTTATGTTTCAGAAGAAAATACAATGATTCAATATGACATTAAATCCTTCTATATGATATTCCCCTTGAACAAAGCCAAGTAATACCTCTTCAGGAATGAATGGTGGGCCAAGTAATGATAAGTTCTCTTACTAGGTGTATTAGTCATGGTTCTCTGGAGAAACAGAGCCAATAGCAGATAGATAAATGATAGGGATAGATAGATAGATGAAAGATAGATAGATAGATAGATAGATAGATAAATAGATAGATAGCTAGATAGATAGATAGATAGATAACAGAGATTTATTATAAGGTAATAGCTCATGCGATTATAGAAGCTGAGAAGTCCCGTGATCTACTGTACACAAGCTGGAAGCCCAGAAAAGCCAGTAGTGTAGGTCAAAGGCCTTAAAGCTGGAGGGTCATGGTGTAGAGTCCATGCTGAGCCTGAAGGCCTGAGAACCAGGAGTACCAAGGGTAAGAGAAGACCAGTGTCCCAGCTCATGCAGTCAGGAGTCAGGCAAAGAGAGAGCAAATCTAGTCTTCCTCTGCTCTTTTATTCTATTTAGGCCCTCAAAGGATTGGATGACACCCATCCACATTATGGATGGCCATCTGGTTTACTCAGTCTACCAATTCAAATGCTCATCCTTTCCAAAAACACTCTCACACATACCCAGAAATAATGTTTAATCAGATATCTGGGCTTCCCAGGGCCCAGTGAAGTTGGCACATAAAATTATCACATTAGGTAATGAAAATGTGAATGAGAATCTCCTACGTATCAATGAAACCATCAAATAGGAAAAAAAGGTTTGAAATCAAATTGAATGCACAATTATTCATATCAGTTGGCATCTAATTGGATTACAGCATCTTTTCCAAATCAATCAATACTTAACTTCATATCTGATCAATTGGTTAGCATAATCAAATATAAAGAAAAATGAATTAATTTTTTAGAAAAGCCATCTAAATCTCACAATCATTTTATTAAGTCCTTTGCTTAATAAGTAATAAAATGCTGAACAGAGAATATGAACATTCATCTTAACCTTACATCAGGAAAAGAAATTAGGCATTTTGAAAATATCCTTATCATACATTATCTATTTGAGCAAATCCTTTGAAGTACAATGAGATTTCCATGCATAAGGAAATGATTTCCTTGTAAGTATTAAATAGAAGTGGCTTAAATTCTACTTCATGATATGTATGAATAAAATGTTCAGCATATATTTTACTTTTACAATGCTTAGTGGTTTTAATTTATGGACTTTACATCATAATAGTAAATCCTCATTGTGTATGTTTTTAAAATGCTACCTGTTTATTCAAGTTCTAGTCCCACTCTGACCACTGCTCTAAGATTAAAATGGTTGCTTTAACTCAAAAGAGATATTTTCTAAAAAGCTTTAAGTATATAGTATTTCTTAGAGAAAAAACTATAATTCTAGAGCTGATAAGAATCAGAGAGATTTAGTGATACTCAATCCAGCTTAAAATAAAGTTGCTGTCCTGTCCCTTCCTGTGGCTTATGTCTCTGACAGCAAACATAATTAAAGCTATAGAGAGAGGAATCGCCAGTTGTTCTGAATCAGTGAAACTTGACAACCAAGAAAATAATGCAAAGCTTTTTTTTATCCCAAGTACTGATTCTGCCCACAGTCTCCTTTGTCTCTGTGTCATTCTTAACAGCAGATATAAATACAGAACAAGCATGAATCAATAGAAAAGACTAGGGAGAGAGAGAGCAATCTGGGGAATTTTGGATGCATCATAGTTCATACACTTGCAACCATCCAACAAGCCTGACTTCCTCCACAGCTCTGAGATGCTGGCACCTGCTTCATTCTTCTCATCAGCTCCACGGTTTCCTGTCTCCTTCCCTCCCATAGATGGATTGTCAGTTAAGATACAAGAAAAAGTAGGGCTGATAATTCAACACCTGTTTCTTACTAAAGTCAGAAAAATTGTTTCTCAATTGCCTCCTTTTGGTCTTTCCAGTAAAGGATGAATATAAAGAAGGAGAGTGGTACAATTGGAGGAAGCAGTTTTAATTTCTGTCATCATTAATAAATATGCCTTTCCCCAAAATGGCCTATGGAGTCATTTTGAACCAGTTTCTCTCTGGCTAGCATGTTCCTGATTCACTCGCATTATCCTCCAATACATCAGGAACATGGCGTCTTTAAAGTAATTAGAAAGAATTCTCACCATGAATTCAGATTGTGTTGTAACTATTGTCCACATATAACATGTATGTTTGAAACAGCCATGAAGATTATAATTTTCCAGAGATGGTTTCAGCATGCTGCATAATGCCTTGGCAGTATCTTAGAAAGCAACCTAGAAATCATCAACATGATCCTGCCTCTGGTTCTTGAGTGCAGAAGTGGGCAGTTTTGTAGCACTTTCTTAAGAGAGCCTGCAAGTCCACTGGGTTTGTTAACAATTATGCCCTCCTGTAAGTCACAGGCCAGTGGGATTTTAAGGACTTTAAGGACATGCAAAGAATTATTATTATACTATTAACTATTATTAAGTCCATTAATATAACTAACACACAATATCATGCCACCTTGTTACCTTTTAACACACTACAGAAAACCTAAATGCTGCATAACATTGTAATTCAATTTATAACAACTGAAAATTATGCCATTTTATCCTCATTGTTTAAGAATATGAAAGACTATACATCTTCCTGATTAGATGATTGAAGTTCAAATCTTCCTCTCTTCATAGCAATTCCAACAATGATTTGTTTAATTTAATTTGATTTGTTTTATTATGTTTGTGTCTGTGATGGATGAAAAAAAAGAGATTTAACATCTAGACTTGGGTCTTTCACTTTTTTAGCATGGTACTATCTATACATCACCTTAGTTTTGTTTTCTTCATCTATAAAATGGAAATGACAATTCCAATCTCACATATAACACAAAATATAAAACTGTAAGTGCTAAATAGATGTAAAATGTTTGCATGAGTTAAAACATATATGAATGAGTATGTGCTTATAAAATATGCATTTTACTAAAAACATGTATGTTAGTAAAATAAGTGTTTTAGCCAAAAGATGGCCCATGACCAAAGACTCATGCTCCAAATAACGAACACCAAGTGGTTTGAGAAATAACTCACACAGGATTCACATACATTATATATGATGGTGAATTTTATGTGATAACTTGACTGGGCCATGATACCCAGATATCTGGTCAAACATTATTCTGGATGTATCTGTAAAGCTGCCTTTGGATGAGATTAACATTTAATTGTATGTGCTTGAAATAAAGTAGACTACACTCCATAATATAGGTGGGCTTCATCCAATTAAGTGAAGGCTTGAATAGAACAAAAGACTGACCTTCCCCAAGCAAAAGGACATTCTGCCAGGCACATGGCCTTCAGACTTGAATCCAACTTTTACTTAGATCTCCAACCTGATGTCCCACCATGCAGATCTTGGATTTGCACATCCACAATTGTATGAGCCAATTCCTTAAAACAAACCTCTCTTTATACATGTAAATGCACACACACGAACACACACACACGTGTATATATACACATACACATACTGCTGTTTCTGTTTCTGTAGAAAATCCTTACTAATACATCCCCTCACATCTGTGTGGGGTCATGTGACTAATTCTGGCCAATGGAATATAAGGAATGTGAAGTGCATCACCTCTGCATCTGCAGCAAGGTATTTAATTATCCGATGTGCTTTCTCCACTTTCTCTGTCCCACCTGTGGTAAATTGGGGAATCATATATAGAGCATGGGCACATGCAGACCACTAGATAGACAACCCTGAAGGTTGCCCCAATAAGAGATATTTGCATTAGATTTCGTGTGCATGAGAAACAATTATTGTCTTGGGCAACTGAAATTTTAGAATGGTTTGCTACAGCAGTTGGAACTCTGTTACCCTGGTAAATACAGATATAATTTGTTGTGTACAAATTGAACAAAAAAGGAAAAGTACTGTAGTATTTGGAGTGAAAAAAGCAGTCCTGACACCTGGAAACTGTTCTGGTATACACAGCTGGGCCATGATGTTCTCCTGTTAGAAACCACTTTCTCACTGAACACCAACATCAACCAGGCATTTCTATGATCATGATGGATCAAGATGAAAACAAGACCACTTTGTAATCATGTCTGAACACAGACAACAAAGACAATAACGGCAACATTGTCCACACCAGAAAAAATACCAAACATCTCTGTCTTGGGTAATATAAGTAGATGTTGCTATAACTTTGGCCCCACTCTAGTTTTCCCTTCCTTTCAATAAGATTTATTAAAACAATCATAGAATTATCCCCACATACACAGCATCCAATCTAGAACAAAGCCCACATTGTTAAATGCTCCCCTACATTGTAACAAAAATCAAAGTCCTGTAACAAGCCCTTTCTAACACTCTTCTTGAGATTCCCTGCAGTTTCTCACAGCCAGGTGTATTGTCTGCCTCCTTCCTTCACTACAATGAGCATACATCCAAATCATTCAGCTACAGGTGTGCTCCTAATGGTCTTTGGCTAGAGGACATTGATATGAACAAAATTTTACCCTTACAAAACACAAGAATTGGAAAAAAATGATTTTTATTTGACTCTAACTGCCCTTGGTCATGCGGATTTTCAGAATAGGCAGATGAAACCAGATTTGCTCTAAACCACATAATGAGGCAATGTAATCAGCAACAACATTGGATTTATATTTAATTGCTATTTTTAAAAAACATGTTTGTTCTGATTTTTCACCTTGGGAAGTCTCCAGATATTTATTAAAGCTTTGTTACATTAGTATTTAATCTCCTTTCGCTAAAAAATTTGTAATGGAATATCTAGAGAACTAAAATTTATATTATGACAAACCAGTTCTTTACTTTTCTTTAATAAAACTGGAGGAATATTACTCTTCAGGAAACTTTAAGTTGCCGAGTTTAGAATGAGAAATTTGAGGGGAAGTTAGAAAAGGTTTGAAAATAATAAATTTATGCACCAGATACATCTGCATTAATGTTTGTCTCAAAATATATTCTTGACTTTTAAAGTTTTGGTATGCAAATTTATTACCATATCTGGAAAGCTTGCATATATATGCCAGAGTGTTTCACTCTTCAAAAATGGCTTTCATATCCTTATAACCTATATTCTCAAACTGTAACGTCACTAGAAATACCTGGTAAATTTCTGTAATCCCAGCACTTTGGGAGGCTGAGCCAGGCAGATCACATAGTCAGGAGATCAAGACCATCCTGGCCAACACGGTGAAATCCCATCTCTACTAAAAATACAAAAATTAGCTGGGCGTGGTGTCGCATGCCTGTAATCCCAGCTACTTGGGAGGCTGAGGCAGGAGAATGGCTTGAACCAGGGAGTCAGAGGTTGCAATGGGCCGAGATTGCGCCACTGCACTCCAGCCCGGTGACAGAGCAAGACTCCATCTCAAAAAAAAAAAAAAAAAAAAAGAAAGAAAGAAAAAAAAGAAAATGACCTGGTAAATTTCTAGTGTGACTAAAAAGTATCTGGTAAACTTTTTAATAATTTGACGACAACCGAAAAGCCCTTTAGCTAATGATAAAATTGAATTTGCACCTCACATCACACACCAGGTTAAATTCCAAAAGAATCAAATATAAAACATAACATTTCTATAAAGTGGAAAAGAAATGGATGAATGCCTTTTCAATCCGGGATTGGGGAAATCTTCCCAACTACTTCAATATCTAGTTGTAATTCAAGAAAAAAGAATAAACCATTGACTAATTGTTAAAAAGTATTCTGCTCAGCAAAAGCATTGTAAACAAAGTCAAAATGTAAATTTAAAACTTGGAGAAATTATTTGTAACTTATATCACAGGGTCAGAATAACTAATAACAAAAGAGCTCCAAAACTCTCATAGAAAAGACCTGTAATTCAACAGAAGTATAGGCAAAAGATACAAAGGTAGTTCACAGAACAAGAATTTTAAATGACTCTTAAAAACAAAAAAAAATGGTCAGTCTAACTTAACAAGAGAAATTAAAAGCAAAACTATAAGAAAATACCACTCACCTATTAGATTGGCAAAATCTAAAATCTTCATTATAATACATATTAGGGAGAATGTTAGGAATGGAAACTCATAGATTTTGGTAGGAATGCAAACTGAAACAACCACTGAGATGATAATTTGACAACATATAGAAAAACTGCAGATGCATATACTTTTTGACGTTTCTACTTCTAGAAATTTATCTTACATATACACTGAAAGAAAAATGTGAAATAATTTGTGAATAAGGTTATTTATCGTAAAAATATGTATAAGAGCAAAAGTTTACAAATAACCAAAATATCTATCAGCAAGGAACCAGCTCAATAAACTAATGCATTCACACAATAGAATACTATGCAATAAAAACAAGAATAAAATAGATTCCTATATGTGAATATAAAATTATCTCCTAGACACTGTAAGTGAAAAAACAAAGTGCAAAAGAGTATGAATATTGTTTCCTTTATGTGAGAATATGTGTGTTTATTTGCTTATATTTATTAAAATAAAACTTATTAAATATTGTTATTCATAGTGATAGAGGGGAACAGGAAAGAGAACCCAGGGAGAGAAGCACGATTTTTCTAAATCCACCTCATAAAAAGTTTTGATTTTATTTGTAGGAATTTAAGGGGTACAAATTCAATTTTGTTACATGGCTATATTGCATAATGGTTGAGTCTACACTTTTAGTGTGTCTATCACCCAAATAATGTAGACATTGTACCCATTGTACCTTCCTGCGGACCCTCTGTGCTTTTGAAAACCGGGGTGAAGGTATGTTCCAGGGACCCAACAAATGTTTCTTCTAAACCAGAAATGCCAACATTCTCAGTAGAACCATGAGTCGAAGAACATGAAGGTCTAACTACATCTTTTGGATACAGAGGGCAAATTTTACAGTGACAAACAAGAAGCCCAAATCAACACTGTGTATATAATTTAAATAAGTGACACAGCAATAAATGTACCCTGAGAAGGCAGCACTGTTAAGCAGCAAGAACACTGAGTGTGGAGCTATCACACACAGATTTGAATCCTAGGCCCGCCATATGCAGCAAGATGACTTGGGCAAATACTCATTCTTTCTCACCACTGGGCTTCTCTACTGTAAAGTGGGAATGAAAAAATAACCATTCTTTTTTTTTTACCAAACCAGGGAGTGGTTTTAAAAGTTCGATCAGGGTAGATATGTGAAGATACTTTGTATATTGAAAAGCATTTAAACAAATGTAGGCGATTGGATACTATATATATAATAGGAAGTAAGAAATCAGTGTGTGTTAGAGTTGTCAAAGAAAACTTCTACACTACAGGGCTATAGTAACCAAAACAGCGTGGTACTACAGGGACAAAAACAGACACATAGATCAATGGAACAGGATAGAGAATCCAGAAATAAGGCCACACATCTGAAACTATCTGATCTTCGACACATCTGACAAAAACTAGCAATGGGAAAAGGATTCCCTATTCAATAGATGGTGCTGGGATAACTGACTAGCCATATGCACAAGATTGAAACTGAGCCCCTTCCTTACAGCATATACAGAAATTAACTCAAAAATGGATTAAATACTTAAATGTAAAATCCAAAACTATACAAACCCAGGAAGACAACCTAGACAATACTATTCTGGACATAGAAACAGACAAAGATTTTATGATAAAGACACCAAACACAAATGCAACAAAAGTAAAAATTGACAAACGGGATCTAATTAAACTAAAGAGCTTCTCTACAGCAAAGTAAACTATCAACAGAGTGAACAGACGACCTACAGAATGGGAGAAATTTTTGCAAAACACGCATCTGACAAAGGTCTAAATATGTATAGGGAACTTAAAAAATTTACAAGAGAAAAATGACTCCATTAAAAAGTGGGCAAAGGACATGAACAGAAACTTTCAAAAGAAGACATACATGCGGCCAACAATCATATGAAAAAATGTTGAGCATCACTGATCATTAAAGAAATGCAAATCAAAACCACAATGAGATACCATCTCATGCCAGTCAGAATGGCTATTTTAAAATTAAAAAAAAAAAAAAGGAGCTAACAAGGTTGTTGAGAAAAAGGAATGCTTCTACACTGTTGGTGGAAGTGTAAATTACTTCAACCATTGTGGAAGACAGTATGGCAATTCCTCAAAGACCTAAAAGCAGAAATACTCTTTCACCAAGCAGTCCCATTACTGGGTATATACTCAAAGGAATAGAAGTTGTTCTATCATAAAGGCACATGTACATGCATGTTCATTGCAACACTGTTCACAATAGCAAAGACATGGAATAAACCTAAATGTCCATCAATGGTAGACTGGATAAAGGAAATGCAGTATATATATATATACCATGCATATATATATATATACAGAACATGGATGGAGCTGGAGGCCATTATCCTTAGAAAACTAATGCAGGAGCTGAAAACTAAATGCCACATGTTCTCACTTATAAGTGTGAGCTAAATGATAAGAACACATGGACACATAGAGAGGAATAATAGACACGGGGGCCTATTGGACGGTGGAGGGTAGGAGGAGGAAGAGGATCAGGAAAAAGAACTAATGGGTACTAGGCTTAATACCTAAGTGACAAAACACTCTGTACAAAACCTCTGTACAAAACACTTATGAACAAAACCTCCATGACACAAGTTTACCTACATAACAAACCTGCACTTGTACCCCTGAAGTTAAAAGTCAAATTTTTTTAAAAAAGAAAACTTCATGAAAGAGATAGAAGCTGAGTTAAATGTTTTAGAAGTGATAGAATTATACGGAAAGAAAAGAAAATATTTTGTAAAGAAACACAAAGACAAGAGTAAACAGGGCCCTCAGGAAGAGCAAGGCAGTCACCATTCTTTAAAGGGTGTTTGCACTTCTCCCACTGACCAGTCATAGATTAGGGCTTCCCCTAAAAAAGGGTCAACAACTAAGGTAAGGAGGTATTCTTTGGCCTAAACAGGACAATTCCTGCAGAAGGATGCGAAAGTGAGCTATCTAGTTCTAAAAAATGCAGATCGAGGCCGGGCGCGGTGGCTCAAGCCTGTAATCCCAGCACTTTGGGAGGCCGAGACGGGCGGATCACGAGGTCAGGAGATCGAGACCATCCTGGCTAACACGGTGAAACCCCGTCTCTACTAAAAAATACAAAAAACTAGCCGGGCGACGTGGCGGCGCCTGTAGTCCCAGCTACCCGGGAGGCTGAGACAGGAGAATGGCGTGAACCCGGGAGGCGGAGCTTGCAGTGAGCTGAGATCTGGCCATAGCACTCCAGCCTGGGTGACAGAGCAAGACTCCGTCTCTAAAAAAAAAAAAAAAAAAAAAAAAAAAAAAATGCAGATCGAGGCAGCCTAGTATGGTATCCACCTCAGGGATACTTGTACTGAAAGACATCACTGAGCCTGGTATCCTGAACCCTAATGTTCGGTTTTCTGTTGTGTGTGTGCGTGTGTGTGTGTGTGTGTTTTAAGGCTTGGACTTAATATCAATAGCCAGTAAACAAAAGCATCTTATTTTTCTCCACTGAAAATGAATGACAAAAGAAGTTCTATATTACCAAAACAATATACAAGTACCTATTTAATTTCTATGATCAGTATTGATAATATTCTTTGCCAATAGTAGAAAGTAATAAAAATAAGGCCAATAATACAGAATCAAAGGCAAATGTTGACAGTACTAGCACAAGAGTAAGTGAAGAGAGAAAAATGTGTGATTTCTTTCCTCCCCTAAGGATTTTCATAAATCCAGAGAGGCGGCAGTTGGCATCAGCTTGTTGTTTGATTGCCACAGGAAAGTAAGGGCCATTAAGGATTTTTTGCTGTTGCTTTTACAGCCTGTTCTCTGACTTACTGTTTATTTGTTTTACACGGATGCATCAGCAGCGTATGCATCAACTTATGAATGCTGTTTGCTCAATTTTAATAAAAATAAATGTCATCCAGCAGTCTAATTCTCTTTGCCAGGACAGATAAAGCCCAGAAATCAGCTTTCATAAGGAAAATGTTACACAAATCTTCTTTGTGTTAGCTCATTGGTCAGGCATCTGTCTTGGTGTGTTCTCTCACATGTTCCACTGTCCTCTAAACTGAAAGTGATGACTGTAGACACACAAGAAGACAGATAGGGGACAATGTCACCATTAAATTTCAGAAAAGAACATATTGTCAAAGTTATTGTTTCAGGTGCGGTGGAACAAGTGGTAGTCCCAGCTATGTGAGGGTCTCTTGAGTCCTGGAGTTCGAGACCAGTCTGGGCAACATAGCAAGACTTTCTTCCCTAAAAAATAAAAAATATATATACTGTTTCAGCATCTGTGAATATCTCTGTAGTTTGATAGAATATGAACAACAGCTCTGTTTTGCTTTGTTTTGTTTTAAGGCTTATTTGTATTTATTCTCTGTGGTGCTGCTATTATCTGAGATAGTTTTGTAAGTAAAAATGTAGACCAATAGTCTAACTTTAAGGAGAAAGCTCTGAATTGTGCAAATACAACATTGGAACATCCTCATTCTCATTGGATAGCTAAAATGTCAATCTACATTTACCTACCATTGTTTTCCATTATATAAAGTATTTGTGATCTATTTTGGTCACTGATATACATCAACATTACTATGCATTAAATTCAGCAGTCTTGTATTATGTGAGCTTCAGTTCATATATATTCCTACATATGCTACATATTAGTTCCTTCTGAAAATATTCTTACCTGCATCTGGAACAAAAGAAATTGTTAAATAAATATGTAAAAGGAGGAAAATGGTACATTGACTTTTTTTAGAACATTTTTCCTTCTGAAGATATTTGTAATTTAGCAATTTTACAGTCTACATTTATACATACTGGTGAACATACACACTAGAATATCTTCCTAACAGACATATTATGTTTCTGTTTCTTATTCTCTCCCTATTTCTTTTCTTTTTTTTTGTTTTCTTTTCTTTGAGATGGAGTCTTGCTCTGTTGCCCAGGCTGTAGTGCAGTGGTGCAATCTTGGCTCACTGCAACCTCCGCCTCCCGGATTCAAGCAATTCGCCTGCCTCAGCCTCCTGAGTAGCTCGGATTACAGGTGCCTGCCACCATGCCTGGCTAATTTTTGTATGTTTAGTAGAGATGGGGTTTCACCTTGACCAGGCTCGTCTGACACTCCTGACCTCGTGATCTGTCCGCCTCAGGCTCCCAAAGTGCTGGGATTACAAACGTGAGCCACGGCAACCTGTCTTCCTGTTTCTTAATAGGAACTCAAGAAAGCAGTTGCCAGCAAATGATTTGGGGACAACATTAGCATGAAGCTGCCCTGGAAAGTCAATGATAGATTATTTAGTCCTTTAGAGATCACCATTTCACGATGAGGAAAATATGACCAAATGAAATTAAGTGACTTGTCTTTAGCCATTTGCCTATTTAATTGATATGTCAGAATAAGAACCCAGGTTTTCTGACTCCCTCTCACACTAAAATCACCTACCCTCGGATCAGCAGCAGGCAAGCGATGGTCATTCTTAGTAATATCCTTGGATCCACTCCAGTACAGAAGCTGTTTATCTAGCCTTTCTTAATGGTAAAATTCTAGCTAGCTGTGTCTCCAAATTTAAGTAAGCCAGGTTTTCAAAGGATTACAGAACACTAGTTGTAGAAATTATGTCTTTTACCTGAATGTGGAAAATAATGTAGCTGCAAATGAGATGCTTTCTATCCCAATAACAGTATTGGTATTGCTACCACAATACTTATCCCTGCATATTAGTTATTTTAAGATTACCTGATTACAAGAAGACCAATAATAAAATATACTTTTTGCATAATGCTTTGCAACTTACAAGTTATTTCATACACATTATCTTATGAAAGCCATTTGATGTGAAATTTAACTCCTATTCATTCTTTAGTTATTGGCTTCATCTTGGAAGCCCTCTCTGATCTCTCTAGACTGAGTGAGTTGTTCTTGCCACGTGTTTTTCCAGCACTTAGCTCCCCCTTGTCTGTCCAATTATGTCACCTCCACCTGAATTACGTGAGAACAGAAACTGTTTACATCTCGTTCACTCATGAATACCTAAAAATCTAGTAGAGCTCTTGGCACACAAAATACTAAGTATTTGTTAATGAATAAATAAATAAACAAAAGAAATTTTCAGGCAATGTGGGAGTGAAGGAAAAACAAAAGTTTTTAAGGCCAAGAGTTTTACTATAAAGATAGCTATATAACTGGGCACAGTGACTCATGGCTCTAATCCCAGCACTTTGAGAGGCCAAAGAAAGTGGACCACTTGAGCCCAGGGGTTTGAAATCAGCCTGGGAAACACCGGGAGACTCATCTTTATATAAACAAATTAGCCAGGCATGGTGGTGAATACCTGTAGTCCCACCTACTTGGGAGGCTGAGGTTGGGGGACTGCTTAAGCCCAGGAGGTTGAGGGTGTGGTGAGCCAAGATCACACCACTGCACTCCAGCCTAGGTGATGGGAGTGAGACACTGTCAAAAAAAAAAAAAAAAAAAAAAAAAAA
>NW_016816734.1:17018-26299 GCF_001698545.2 Rhinopithecus bieti
TCAGCCTCCTGAGTAGCTGGGATTATAAGTGCCTGCCACCATGGCTGGTTCATTCTTGTATTAGTAGAGACGGGGTTTCAACATGTTGGCCAGGCTGTTCTTGAACTCCTGACCTCAGGTGATTCGCTCACCTTGGCCTCCCAAAGTGCTGGTATTACAGGCATGAGCCACCACACTTGGCCTGGAGTATTCTTGATTATAACTGTGACATATCCCTTTAATAAAACAAAACAGAACAACAACAACAAAACAGCTATATAAGGCTGAAGGTCAGATCCTCCATGCAGTTTTTCTTTCCTCAATTTCTGCACCAACAAATTTTCTAAACTCACATTATCATAATGGCTTCTATAGCTGCAAGTCTAATAGTAAGACAAGATAAGAATAGGACAGAAATGTTTATGCTTTCTTTTTACATCTGGATCCATCTATAAAATGTTCTTAAGTCAGATGCTGTCTGAAAGCTTCCTTTTTATCTAATGGTACTGTGACTATTCAATAGGAGCACAGTTTGCTTTGGGTGCCTTTTGGGCCATAGCCGTATACATTAGCTCACCTTATCAAACATACAGAATACACTAGAAAAAAGATGGTAGCGATTATCTCCTTTCTATGACTTTGTAAACCTCATATAAGAGCTGGAAGTTCTGGGAAGCGTCAGATAGGGGATTTTATCTTTCTCAAAATAATCACAAACATAGTTAAACCAACTACACTCTGGAGGCCCATACTGATTTGTAATGGGAACTAAAAGTCACATGGCCCTGGTCAGAATGTGGCTTTTTCAATCCCAGGATAGCTGATCAATGTAATAATTTTGGCAACTTAGGCTATCTCAAAATAGCTTACAGCAATGTGGACTGTAACTAACATCCAAATTTCTACATCAAATAAATGAAACTGTTTTCCCCACCTCCTTTCTGCCTTCATTACTTCCCTCTCCCTCTTTAAGTCCCCCTAGGGATTGTTTGTCATCACTCCAAACCCAAATGGCTGACTATAAAAATATATGTTTATAAAACACTTGTGCTATGCTCTGCATCTTAGACTCCCTTGAAATAAAGCAGCCATAATCCCCATGACAGTTGCCACCATTAATGCTGATTATAAATGCTGGTAAAGAGGCAGAGATGCTGATTTACCACACGTTGCTATGCTTGTGTGTCCTTTTTCTAATAAAAATGAGCGGAATTATTACTTTCTGAAAGCTGAGACCCTCAACATTTGTATCACGAACCTCGTCTACTGGGAGATTTCACTGCTCCCCATGCTATTTTTTTCTCCCCAAAAAGCTGCCAATGTAAATGTGCCACACTTGAGCTCCATGGCAGACTGAGCTGAAAGAGCATATGTCCTATATCTATAATGGAAAATTTGGTGTTTAGGGAGCAATGAAGTAAGTTATAACTCAGACTTAGAGATAAATGCTATTTGAGGCTCCTATTCTGTTTATAGATATAATTTGAAAAGCTTAGAAATCTTTCCTGTAAGAACTTTTACTCCCAAGATTTAGGTAAAATGAGTGGTGCTACAATGTTTAATATGAATAATATCTTATTATTTTTTGCTTTATTTTTTATCTAACACATTAATATGGATGAAGTCAGATAGCACTAAAGGTATACAGCAATAAAATGTACCAAATGCTAGAATCATTGGCATATAAATCTGGATAAGATGTAGGACTCCAGGAGTATACGGTATTAATTTTATTTAGCTTTATGCTTTATGTGATATTTTCATTAAACTCAAAATTATTTTCCAGAAACACTATGAGTTTTAAAATAAGCTTTTGACCTGGCCATATTGTCATTTATAAAACTGGTCTTCAGAAATCCAGAAATTTGTTCAATGGAAAGTGATTCCTGGGTATCATAAACACACACACACACACACACACACACACCCCAAAACCAACAAAAAAACAGATATTCAAATAAGTACTTTGATTCACATTTCTTCAATATAATCATAACCTCCCCAAGAAAAACAGTCATAAAGTCCATTTCACAGCTAGTTTATTTTTCTTTCCTTTAACAAATGTATATTGAGTACTTACTATGCAAGGGTCACTTTGCTGATGTTACAGAAACAATGAAGAACAAAACAAATACAATATATTCTTTTATTTATTTTATTTTCTAAGAGTATAAATTCACTGTTAGAATTTATTCCTAAGAGTGGAGATAAATAAAAAGCAAAGTTACATAAAATTGTCTTAAGAATCATAAAGACAACATAGAGTATTATGTGATTGATGTAGGCTGACTCTGTGTCACCACCCAAATTTCATCTCAAATTGTAATCCTTACAGGTTGAGCAACAGACCTGTAATCCCCACATGTCAAGGGAAGGAAGTGATTGGATTATGGGGACAGTTTCTTTCATGCTATTTTCATGATAGTGAGTGAATTCTCACAAGATCTGGTGATTTTATAAGGGTTTGACGTTTCCTCCTACACACACTCACTCTTTTTTCTCTCCTGCTAGCAGGTGAGAAGGTCCGAGCTTAGTTCCCCTGCACCTTCTGCCATGATTATAAGTTTCCTGAGGCCTCCCCAACCATGTGAAACTATGAGTCAATTAAACCTCTTTCGTTACAAATTACCCAATTTCAGGTATTTCTTTATAGCAGTGCAAAAATAGACTAATACAGTGATAGAACACACTGTCATATTCACAGCTACTTGGTCTCACATTATGTAAATATTGCATGTGTCATTTCATCTGCCCAGTAAATTCACCATCACTGCTCCTTCCTAGTGATCAAACTGTTAACGATTAAAGCCATTGTAGTAAAGCTTCGTACTCCATTCTGTCTAAAATACCATGGGAAGGGATGTGGAAAGAACTGAAGAGTTGTGGAAGTGGACTCAGAAGACAAGATTGTAAGGAATTTGCTGGGAATGAGAGTGAGTCTTGAGTGGTGTCAGGCACACAGCACACATTCCAGGGTGAACTGATCAGGAAAAGAAAGGAAAAATCCTGAATTTTGACACAAACAACAAATGCTAACTGCTTGTCTACTGTGATCCATGGAGATAATCAGAATTCAAAGCCACACAATAATATTAGTATTAGTTAACACTTACTGAGCATTTACCAAGTGCCAGGTACTATGCTAAGCACTTTTACATACATTACCTCCTTTAATATTCACAGCAATGTAATGTGGTAGTTAGTAATAGCAACTTCATTTTGCAGATTTGGAATTAGAAAGGATTTTTCAAAATTAAATTGCCAAGGTCACACTGTTAACACATAGGGGTTCAAAGATTAAAATCTGAACATTCTGGCCATTCTCCTAAAGTCCTATTTTCATAGTTGTCTTATCACTTTATAATCTATTGAGGGGAAGGGTTCTACATAAATATAAGTTAGTCAAATGTAAGTAAACACCATGATATGCTATAAATGAGGTTATATGTTGTCTTGTTGAAGTAAACATTCAGTGATCATACTCACCAACTCATCCTGGGTTCTACAAAGCTTTTTCTTTGAAACAACTTACTCTAAACTTCTATCAATTTTTCAACTAAAATACACTATCTCTCTTTCTTCTTCATTTAAAATTCAGAGTTAATCTTTTACTTCTCTGTTTCTGGAGTGCATTGTACACAATTTTTTAATTATTATTTATTATGTACTTCCCCCAGTAGATTAAATTCTAGGCAGGTAAGAATGGTATACTTTCTCCCTAACCTCACTGTGAGGAACTGTCATATAACAAATATCCAATGAAATGTGCATTCAATAAACTGCAAGGTACCTTTATGGCCACACAGATGTGACACAATAGTATAGCCTCAATTTAAATGCAGTAAATGGAACTTGGATACAGATTAAAAGACTTCTTAATGAACAAAGACTCTTGAGATGACAGACTTTCAGGTATTATTCTACTACAGTCGCAAATGGACTATTATTGTACTATAATGAAGAGAATGATCGAGCACTTAAAACCACTAATATTTTCTCAACCGTTATGTGTAAATCTACATGGAGCCAGACTATAAGTGGCAAATATACCACTATACCCTTCATCTACTCTGCAAGAGACACTGCTAATCAATCATGACATTTGCTGCTTCTGTGCTTGGACTCATCTTTTGCATCAATTTCAGCATGACATTCTAGCAGTCACTACCAATTGACAGGCTTTCATCATCAGTTAATGTGCACATGTCATGCTTGACCTGGATCAATGTCACATAATTTTCCTATGTGTAACATTTTACCACTTGGTACTTCTTCTAGGGAAGAAAGAAAGCATATGGGCATCTCAGGGAACTCTTATATGACTAGAGTTCCAGATTTTATTTGAGCCAGCTGGGTCCCAAGAGCCAGGCTATAGACCATTACTGATCTGCAATTGATTTTCTCACTACCTCATGGAAAAAAAAAAAAATAAAGGAAAATAAAAGAAAAAGAGGAAAATAGTCCAGATACTAATCTGACTGACTGTGTTAGAATCACCTGGAGAACTTTGTAAATACTGTTTATAGATCCTCAATCTAGAATCAACATCGCTAGAGATTATGTCTGAAAACTATGTGAATATATGTATATTATGATGTACAGTCTGGTTTAGGTACTGCTAAATTTTTGTGTCCATAGGTATAACATTTCAATTGTATGTCTTTGAAAAGAAAAGTTTTTTCTTTAAACAATGTCATTCTTATTTTAATTTTGGTTTGAAAATATCTTTCATTTTGAAATAATGGAAATAATAAAACAGTAGTAGTAAGAGTATTTTTGGTTGCTTTTTTTAATGCTATACTTGAGAAAATAAAGAGTTGGGAATCCTATGGAAGTCTCATTTTTCTGAAATGGTGTCTATCCTTTCAACAGGCCTATCGGTACACAGCTCCCCGATCAGACAAGTCTGAGCATTCAGGGTAAAGTGGCGGGTGGAATAAGCAAGACAGAAATCTGCATTCATTCAAAACTGAAGAACCTCCTAGGAAATATCTCAGGCCAAGAGGAAAAATGTCAAGAGAACAAGCTAGGCTAATCAGCACATCCTTCTTCCAGGAAGTGGAAGGAGAGGATTCTAGTCTTTGGCACATGCCTTGTCCTGGTGCAGCCTCGCACATGGTCTTCAAGTCTAACTGCCACGCAGTGGGGCTATGAAGAGAAAGGGGCAAGTTATACGATAAGAAATAAGAAGACCCAACTCTGTCATTAAAACTTCTGCAAGATATTGAGCTTTGGGAAAATCCTTAACAGTGTCATGCCGAGAGGGGACAGAGGCATACCTCCACTTTCCACGGGTCATTGAGTAGCTTTGGAACCTTCAGCATATATGTGGCAATGGCAGCAGTGAGAGACAAAGGAGATAACTGCCATGAGCTGGGAATCAGCAATGTCTCAGAGACAGCACTCTTAGTGGTGGAGGCAGAGTCCAGCAGCACCGAGGTCCCCTAGCAGACACAGAGAAGCCAGCAGCCGTGTTCAGCAGAGAGTGGCATTCAGAGAATGCTGTGTGGTTCTCTTGAACATTTATGAAAGGCTTCCCAGAAACACATGAGATAAAGAGGGAGAATTCTTTCTCTGGAGCTTAAACCTGACATTAGTAGGCTCCACCAAGAGCCCAAGAAGTTTTGAGACATAATGTGACTGTTACCCCTTTTCAAATCCCAGTTAGTGTAGCCCACAGAGCAAGCAGCCTCTATGAAATGAGAATAGGAGGTACACTGGTAAGCTCTGAAGGGCAACTTCTCACAATACGTCAGGTTCTGAGCCTCTTTCGGTCACAAACACACAGGTTCAAACTAGCCCATAGAAATAAAGAATGATTCTAGTAGGGAAAACATCAAAACTAATTTGAATCATTACCTGAATGGTCACAGGGAAATATTTTTCACATCTATTACATATTTATAGTAGAAATTAACAGGAATGGCTGCCTGTCCTTCAGAAATTATCCACCCAGTGTATGGGTGTTATCCCAATTGGTCTACCAGAAAGAGCCCCACTCTTCTGGTCAAAGCAGTGCAGTTGGCTGATCCAATCTTTTCCCCTCGCTGAAGCAATTGGTATAAGAATCAAATTAGCATTCTTTCCTAGCTTTATGTTAAACAGGAGCTAAGAGAGATTCTTCTGTTTTTTTGTGTGATGTTTTGTTTTGTTTTGTTTTTTCAAGTGAACACCCACGCCACCAGGAGAAAGTTCATCTTCAATAGGAATAAATGAAGTTGACACAGAAAAAGGCAGAGAGGAAAAATGGAGAGGGAGAGTGTGCAATGATGTTCAAGAACTTCATTTCCATATCTCGGGTCCTTAGTGCCATTGTGTTCCTGTTCCAATTCCTTTGACTCCATGAGCTACCCTCGATGACTGATAAATTCCCTAGTTTGAGTTGGGCTTTTGTCATTTGTAATCAAAAGAATGCATAGCTGAATTATCAGTTAAGATGTTTTCGGCTACAATTGAGAAAACTCTACTAACAGTAAATTAAACTTTAAACATATTTATTGTGAACAAATCTAGAGATAGTTCCATATTCAAAATTACCATCAATTTTTTTTTTTTTTTTTTTTCTATTCTGTCACTCTCAGAATACAGGATTTTGCCTCAGGCTTGTAGCCTCAAGGTCACAAGATGGCTGCCACACCAGTAACCATCATATCTTCATATCACAGCATCCAAAGCAGGAAAGAAAGAAGAGGACAAATGAGCCTGTCATTCAAAAGAGAAAAAAATATAGATTTCCCAGAAGATCCCCATAAAATTCCCTTTTACATCTCACTGGCTAAAACTGGATTATATAAACTGATGACCAACGAAGGGGAAAGGGAGAGCCTGGACTAGCTTATGCCTCACAATTTACCCTCCTGGCTAGGAACTTTGCTAACAGCATCCTGTTATTGATTTATATTGAAGTGAACAGACATCAGTCTCTATCTTAACTGTGTAGAGATCTGAGGTTTAAGAACTATAGCTGTGATCATATTCCAAACAATTATTTTATTTTTTAGATTCAGGGGTGCATGTGTAGGTTCGTTACAAGGGTATATGACATGATGCTGAGTTCAAAATGAATTCTTTTTAAAAAAATAATTTCAATTTTTTATAGATTTAGGGGGTACATGTGCAGGTTTGTTACATAGACAAATTCTGTGATGTTGATGTTTGGGATACAACTGATCCCATCACCCAAGTACTGATCATGGTACTCAATAGTTTTTCTGGCCTTTCTTCCCTTCCTCTTTAGCCACTTTTGGAGTCCCTAGTACCTATTGTTCCTATCTTTGTGTCCATGTGTGTCTAATGTTTAGTCCCTAGTTATAAGTGAGAACATGCAGTACTTGGTTTTCTATTACTACATTAATTCACTTAGAATAATGTCCTCCAGCTGCACCAATGTTGCTGCAAATGACATGATTTTGTTCTTTTTTATGACTGGATAGATAGCATTCCATGGTATATATGTACCATATTTTCTTTATCCAGTCCACTGTTGATGGTCACCTATCAGCCTGAAATTTTAAATGATGATGTCAATAATGATGATGATGATAATTTATAGTTCTAAATCTGGACCAGGCCTATTCGAAGCATTTACTTAATTCTTAAAACAATTCACTGAAATTTCACAAAATCCAATGAGATAGGCATTATTATTATTATTATTTGTATCATTATTATATTACCATCATATTAGACACGAAGAAAATGAGGCATCTTGGAGCTAAGTAACTCATGCAAAGTCACTTGGCTAAAAAAGTATGGTGTTGAGATCTGAACTTTGGAAGACTGACCTGGAGACAGATCTGCTACACTGTATTATATGACACCCTTCTCTCCAAAATCAAATGAGATAACAGTATTATGAAGATATGAATTTTATGCCTAGGAAACATATTGTTGTAAAAGTATTATTTGCCCATAGGCTGACCTTGAAATTATAGCTACCATATTTCCAAAAAGAATACATTAATTCCAAAATGTGGATCATTCCCACTAACCTCTTTTCTGTTTCTTTCTATGCACACAAATGACTGGGTATAGGATTAGAAAATCCTCTGCACAGGGAAACACAGAACAATTCAATTAATAATTTCAATTTCATTTGGCATTAAAGGTGTTTTAAAAATAGATGTCTTTATCTCAATGAAAGCAAGACCATTAAATGAAAAGAAGTCCCTCTGAAGATTGAGAGCTCAATGGCACTAAATTAGTCAATGAATTTAAAATTACAAACACTTTAAAGGCCCCCCAGGGAAAGATTTTATAGTGTCTTTTATCCAGTGACTTTGCTATTAGCCTTGGGAGAAAGACAAAATTCCATTCTAAAGAAGCATGAAAAGCTGAAACTTAAAAAAAAAAAAAAAAAAAAAAATACTCTTCCAACTGTAAAAAAGGCAAATGACATTGAACAGTCTAATATCATTTTCCAATTGGAGTGCATTAAAAGCAGAGGAAGCAAAGTAAATTTAGACCAAGACTTTCTTAAAAGTTAAGTAAACAAAATTTATTAGAATTTAGGAAATTTAACTTTTTGTTCTTATTCTTAATGATGTGAACTCCAAGTCATACAGGCAAAATTTTTAAAAGCAAGTATAATCCTTGTCTCAACAGTTTCTCTTTAATTAACTCTCTGGTCGAATGTCAGCCAATTGCTTTCAAAAGGTGATTAGCTTCTCCTCCATTTGTGTGAACAGTGACCAAGCTGTGCCTCTACAGCAGCTGTCATTTCATACCTGAAGGGGCAAAGTATATGACTGCCTGTTGGATTGACATAATAACTGGGGAACATAAAAATGAAAATGTCCTTGAAATCTCCAACAGACAACATTAGTAATTTCTACTTAGCCACAAAGATGAACTGTCCCTCCATCTCTAATAGAAAACAATAAGAGAACAGGATTATCAGTATAATTCTAAACATTAAATAAAATCAATTTTAAACTTGACGTTAAACAACCAATGTTACTCAAACAACACGTACACAACAAATAATTCAGTCTAGTTCAGTTACTGGAGAAGTAAGTGGAGAAAAAAAGAAGTTTCCTTGAGGAATCAACTTATTCATTCAGATTAAGCACCTCCATGTGTCCAAGCACTGGACTAGGGATCGGGAATCAAAATGAGGTAGACCCAGATCTTGCCATCTAAGTAATCATAGAATCCACCAAACACCAAGAAACCAGAACCCCATTTCGCCCTAAAACCAATACAAAATTTTACCCTTAATTCAAAAATCTACACATTCCATTGACTATACATGTAACTTTTCTATCTTAGTTTTTAGTATAAAAATGCATTTTTTTTTTTTT